>NC_053154.1:139040583-139343708 GCF_016835505.1 Polypterus senegalus | reverse complement strand
CTATAGAGCTATGAGGCAGCAGCTTTAAGAGATGCCATAATGTGCCATCCCTGATGACAAAATTGCATCCTAAAATGAAATGGACCACCTGGCAATTAGACTGTGGTTTCTGATGTGCACCTGTACTGCTAGGAAGACAAACATATTAAGCAAATGACAATTAATTTCACAAAATCCCTGTTTATGGTAGAAGACAGAAGGGTCCAGCAAAGGTAAATATTAATGCAATTGTCTGAAATGGTGTTTTAATGAAGACTGTTGAGTCATGACATTAGAATGATACCTCATTTGTGCAAGTTGCTCAGTATGGTGATACATTATTATCAGCCTGCTGGAAGTGAGGTCCCTTAATATTTTTAAGTCAAGTCAAGTTGGGGAGCATACACTGATACAGTGCGTTGCCGCACGCACCACACGACAAAATAGCTCAGGATCCCGGTTGGCAACCCCCCAGGCAGACACTCGGTCCAGTCCCACCCTCCAGAAATGACCTTCTATCTGCCGCAGCCAGGTTTTACGTGGGCGACCCCTTGGCCTGGTCCAGCCACTCTGGTCCCCAACAATGAGGATCCTATGATCGGGATCATCCTCGGGGAATCGTGCCACATGACCGTAGTGCTGTAACTGATACTCCCTCACAATGCAGGTAATGTGCCTCATTCTGGACTCCATGAGCAACTGCTCATTTGAAACAAAGTCAAACCAGCGGTACCCAAGGATTCTCTGGAGAGACACAGTACCAAAGGAGTCTAGTCCTTGCCTCAGGTCACTGGATTGCATCTATGTCTCACAACCATATGGCATTAATACTGCTATGGCCACATAAAAGTCAACAACATGTGATCTATTAAGATTTGCTACTAAATGCTGCTATTGTGGGGCAATGTCATTGACCATGAATGAACATTTTCACAAGGCTGTAAGTCTAAGCCCCACTGTTGCCTCACAGATCAAAATATTGCAGTGCCATGGAATAAAGAAGAAGCATCTTATGTGTTTTGTTGTGTTAGGGTGTTATGGAGACCCCCCCCCCATTATACTCTTAATTAAGTAGACCTTAACATAGTTTCTCAGCTCCCATACTCTTACCACACTGTCAGGTGCTGTAGTTCTTCACTGTCTCCTTTCATTTTACATCTATAACACTAGGCAATTACACAGAGTAAAAGAACAGGCAGGAGAAAGAGCTACATATTTAATTATTTATTACAGATAATATACCCAACATACCCGTCGAAGGAATGAGCATTACACCGAGGCCTGTACCCTGGAGCGGGATCGATTTGGATCGATGGCTAGGGCCATTCCCCCCAGAAATGTCCAGAAACTTGCAGGTGCCTTGGTGGAAGAGTGTGGTAACATCTCACAGCAAGAACTGACAAATCTGGTCCAGTCCATGAGGAGGAGATGCACTGCAGTACTTCAAGCAGCTGGTGGCTACACCAGATACTGACTGGTACTTTTTATTTTGAGCCTCCCTTCATTCAGGGACACATTGTGAAAAATTTTTAGTTTATGTCTTATGGTGTTGACTCTTTTAGTGTTCATACAAATATTTACACATTAAGTTTACTGAAAGTAAAAACAGTTGAAAGTCAGAGGACGTTTCTTTTTTTGCTGAGTATACATACATTCTGATATGACTAGATGTGTAGCTTTAGGTGGCACATAAACTTGTATTTTCACTAGATTTTTTCTGGTTATCTCATTTCTGGTCAACTCTCTTCAGGTCATCTTCTCTATAGGGCCATGTAGCCTCTCTGAATACAGCCACTGAGTGAGGGATCTTCTCAAGTTGGAGAATGGTAAAAGAGAGGAAGGCAGCGAGACCAAACTTACACCACTTCCTATCACACGTCATGGACCATTGGGGCGTTGTGGTACATAGTGGCCCTTCTGGTTTCAACCAACAACCAATCCTAATCAGCCACAAGCTGACTCCATTGTTCATGCCAGTTCTTGTTTCACCAAGACTCAGTCCAGTTTCATCCAGCTACACTGTCCTTTCTTCTCAGGTTAGCTGGCTTAGTTTATGTCCTTTCTTAGGAGTTGGCTCATAAAATGTCATTGTAAAACTAGTTGCAAGTAAAGTGATAAATACCCCCAAACCCACTACTACAAATTACACTCTCAAAGCAGCACTTAATGAAATGGTTCTCATCAGTGAGTGATTTTACATGCATGTTAATAACCCAGTTATTCATAGAAACTTGGTTTCTAAAATGCCATGCAAACCCTTATTCCATTTAGAGAAACTGAGTTATAGGTCTCTGAGAAACCAGGTTAACACACCTAGATTTCTCTGTGAGTACCCCATTTATTTATATTGGGTTACAGTTAATGATTTTGTAGTCTTTGCATATCCATTGCACTCTATTCTCCTGCGCATGTGTTAGCTTCACACACACTTTCAGTAGCTACAGGTAGAAGCATTCACAACATAAATTTCCTGAGGCAAATGTTCAGGTGATTGCATTATTCTTTTTCCTGTTTGAAATAATCTCTCTCATTATCTCAAAAATCGCTAAATTGATGGTCTCTGAGAAATGAGAGAAATGTTAATGAGTGAAATATACAGTGCCAACTTATTACAATCTCTGTAGCAGTGTTGGGAGTGACAAGTTAAAAGTAACATGCTTATTGCTTTTTAAAGTAACAAGTAACCTAACACAACACTTATTTTATTGAAGTAAAAATACCTGAATTATTATTATTCTAGTCACATTTGGTGTAAGGCACAAAGCACACATACCAGTATGCCAGTCCTTTACGGAGCTGAATCACCCAGCCAAGCAGAAAAGAGTTTACTGTGTTCAATACTGTAACAGAAACCTATGAACAACGAACAAAGCATCTGTTTAGCTTTAATCCAGTTATTTGCTATATATATGTTGAAAAAGTGTAATCAGGTGATGCAGTGGCCAATTATCAGTGTCCCAGGTCAGGGATGTATAAAGGGAATGTTATGTACTTCATAGTACATGAACGACTAATCATATTTATAAAACACTCAAAATTGTCACCGGCTTCATTTTTATTTTCAGGTTCATGGTTGTCAATGATGATGTTTAACTCTTTTGATAAAGTTTACCCAAAGAAGAACTCATGTAAACAGACTTTTTTTTTTTTTAAAAAAAAAAAACAGGTTTCTGCCTTAACTGGGTTACATAACTTCTCCTGGTTTTGTATGCGCATGTAAACGCACTCTGTGATAACGTTCCTAAAACTTTAAGGAGTTCACAATGACTATCTTAAGGAAAGTGGTTTCTTTCTCTAGGTCACTAATTAATTCTTAAATGACAATTTCCAAACAATTATCCAAAATAATAATCTGCATCACATTGTGTTTATGATTTCCCTCCTGAATGTGGGTGTAGGATCCAGACAATATTTTGGGGTATTCATACACTAGCTTCAGCATTATGCTCCACTTTTCTAATGTAGTTTCTCCACAAAAGCTTTCTAAAGAGAAGACTTTTAGTCAGAATCATTTTAAAGCATAACATTTGTGAGATGAAATACACAAGTATCAATCAATCAACATTTATTTATATAGCACATTTTCATACAAAAAATGTAGCTCAAAGTGCTTTACAAAATGAATAGAAAAATAGAAGACACAATAAAAAATAAACATAAGTCAACATTAATTAACATAGAATAAGAGTAAGGTCCGATGGCCAGGGTGGACAGAAAAACAAAAAACTCCAAGAGCTGGAGAAAAAAAATAAAATCTGTAGGGGTTCCAGACCACGAGACCACCCAGTCCCCTCTGGGCAATCTACCTAACATAAATCAAACAGTCCTCTTTGTATTTAGGGTTTTCATGGAAGGACCTGATGATGATGGTCACGTAGACATCTGGCTTTCAGTCCATCAATGTTGGTGCATCATGATGCTTTGAGTAGGTGGTGGTGGCGCAGGCCGCCACCGCAAAGAAACCGGAAAAAGAAACAGAAGAGAGAGTTGGGGTCAGTACGGATTTTAGAGCCACTATGAATAGTTATTGTGATGAATTGAACATACAGAGTATCAGTATTAAGTTAAAGTGAAGTTATGAGAAGGCCATGTTAAAGTAATGTGTTTTCAGCAGTGTTTTAAAGTGCTCTACGGTATTTGCCTGGCAAATTCCTATTGGCAGGCTATTCCAGATTTTAGGTGCATAACAGCAGAAAGTATGCTTTCTTGATACAATATTGACATGGGTGGATATTCTGGGGCAGAACCCCATTGTAGGAGCCCTTCTTGCCCTTCTGGTCCTGGCAGTTTTTGCACTTTTCATGCAAATGGTTACGTGAGACAGGTAAGGAAGAATGTTAATGAAATAGCATTCTGGGACATTATGCCTAATGCCGTGCGTAGAATTCACACTATAACATGGCATATAGACAAAAGTGGAAATCCAGATGCATAAATATATGTGTTTGCCATCTTCTACATTCTTCCACTCCATAAATCCCGGTCAGCGTGAAAATTAATGCACGTGCACGCGCCTGCTGTCCCCACCAGAAACTCCACCCAGAATTAAATAGCCCTTAAGCTCAGCATTCTGTGAAAAGGCAAAGGCAAAAGCACGGGGAAAATAGAAGAATTTCAGCGAATACAAAGTGGACTGTTTAAACATACTATTTGTTGGTTTAAATAGTGGTATAAACAACAAAAGAAAGTTGATCGAGTGACATAGTGTGTCGGAGAAACTCGAAAGCTCAAGTTCACAAAGTCACACAGTGCCTGAAATAAAAAAGAAGTTGTCAGATATCAAAGTCACCATGAAAAGGCGAGTCGTAGCCCACTGTCTGAGTGTCACATGAAGCTTATTAGGGTACAGAGAAAACAAAAAACAAATAGGGACACAGTGGGAAAAAAGCACGAAATGTCAACTTTAATCTCGAAATTTCCACTTTAATCATGTAGTTTATTTTGTCATTAAAGTAGAACATCATAAGCTTCATCTTTAAATCATTTAATTTACTAGTTTCTCAAATACCATCGTAACTAAAGTAGCATGTTAAATGCTTTGTTTTGTATGTGTTCTTCTATGTGCTCTGTATGTGAATCACTGCATGCTTCTTAAACGGGCTTTCTCTTTCTCCAACTGGACACAGAATCCATTACATTCATGGTATTACAGATCTCTGAATAATTAAAATACTGATATGTATACCTGATATCATTTTCATGATGACAGGAGTTAAAGCATGTTATTAAATATGGGAACACGGTGGCGCAGTGATAGTGACGAGCTGGAGCCCTGTCCACAGACTGCCTCACGCAAGATGCTTGCTGCACCATGCACATCCTTCAATGAAATAATTTATTGCAGCAGTACTGTCTCTTTCAAACGTACTAACTCCCAATTCCTGTCCTTCCGTTTCTTTCTCCAAGTAACCAATCACCACACAATCAGCTCTGTAATAGACGTTAAGCCATCTGTAAGCTTGGAATGCTGATTCTTCAAAACTTTTAAGGAACATTGAAATATCTTCGCAGTATGTGTTTAATTATTCCATCCATCTATCCTTCCAGTGTCACGCCAGCCCCAGCAAGAATACAGCACAAGGCAGGAACAATCCCTGAACGGGCACCACCTCTTTGCTAGCACTGTGACACAGTGTCCTCACATGTTTAATTATTGACAATATAGATCATTTAAAGGATGTTAACATTTTATCTGTATAATGTAATAAACATATTTTGCTGCATTTCATCTTAAAAATGATATTTTCATCATACGTAAATATGTGCTTTATAAAGTGGCTCAGGTTCTGCAATATTATAACTGTATCGCAAGTTTACAGTGAGTTAATTGTACTAATAAGTACAGAAAATTCTACAAGGAGCATTTGATGGACTGATTGAGTGTCTTTATAGTCCTTGGGATGAAACTATTTCTGAACCGTGATGTCCCTACAGGAAAGGCTCTGAAGCATTTGCCGTTTGAGAGCTGTTCAATAGACAGCAAGGCTGTGGAAGCGTGTGCTTGATGCTGTATTCCGATAATTCTGTTTCCTATCAGATTGCAGATACAGTGGGATAAATAGTCTGATACAGTGGGATAAATAGTCTGAGTGATGCATTGAGAGGTACAACGCTAAAGCAGCTATGGTATTTGGAATAGTTTGGCCATTCTGTGGACCATTATATTGTTACATGTTAATTACAATCAGATGTCTTAAACTAATAAACAATACTGTATGCAGTTAGTTTCAGTGTATATGATAAAGCCAGGTCAGGGATGTGGATCTAAAAAAGAAAGGGAAACCACACTGGAAAAAAAGCACTGCTTTCACACTGAGTGCCGCCAGTTTGCAAAACCAAGTGGAGAACTTGCATACAGCAAGCATTTAGCTAGTGTGAAAATTTGTGTGGTTTTACGCCAAGTTTAGGTTTTATACATCGCGATTTGAACATGGAAACGGGCATACACCACATTTTTGTGCATACACACCATTTATACATGAGGCCCCTGGTTTGTACCATGCTGATCTGTAGTCCCTACTAGAGAGAGCTACCACCTCTACTACAAAGCTTTTGAAATGGTGGATCATTTAGATAACAGTAACACATTCTTGAAACACAGCTGTTTTTACATAAACTCTCCAGTAAAACACCACAATACAGTCAGTGATTAGTGTCTCGCAGTTGTATAATCAGTTAAGATGTAAGCATTTTAAGGTACCTTTCCAACACTATCCCCACATGTATTCACAACATAAGCATCTTATTTATTAGCTTAGCCAGTTTGGTTCCTGGTGAACAATTCCAACTGTGATCTTACGCCATTCCAATCTGAAACCATTTTGGGTATCACTATATCAGTTTGTTATTTAATAGAAAGAAGCATTCACTGGTGAATTTCAAAACAGTCACAGTGTTAGCATTCAGTTTTATAAATTAATCGGCAAACTTTCTTTCTGCTAGTCTTTTTCTCCTTCCATTTGTAGAATAATATAAAGTGTAAGCACTAGGTGGCAGTACTTTGGTCTTAAGAGTGTGAATAATGGAGTAGGTGGAAAATGAAATAATCAAAACAGCACCTTCTGCAGCACTGAAAGAAAAATTAACATTCTGTTATATCTGTGAAGGTCATTCAATAAGCAGAGTCATGATAAAAAAGCCACGCTGCATTGACCTAGAAAACTCAGGCTTTAAGATAATTTTATTTTAGTAAAATTATTTGCTAACAATATACCCAGTGAACAAGCACTTGTGTTCCTTTTCAGCAGAAGTTAGATTTGCAGGAATTATAGCCGTAAGACACCTTACAATGGAAACATTGTGTCTCTGGATTTTTAAGGGCTTAAATTGTTAATGAAAATGATATCTGTAGGAGATTGTTTGTTGTGGGCCATGCTATAAGACATAATGAGATGAAATACTGAAATTGGTGACTACATTCATGAAGTAATGAGGGATGGCACTGTGTCACTAGCCCTGCTGCCTCATGAATCCATCATCCTGGGTTCAAATCTAATGTCATTTTATTATGCTTGTGGAGTTATGCTTATCATGATTGCATAGATTTTTATTGTGGTACTCTTGGCCTTCCTCCCACATCTCCAAAGACATGCATATTAGGTTAAGTGGTGACTCCAAATATGTGTGTGTGTCCTGTGATGGACTAGCATGTTCTTCAGTGCTGTTTCCCCGTCTTCTGTCCAGTATTGCTGGGATAATCTGGGACAAGTAAATTATCTATCTATCTATCTATCTATCTATCTATCTATCTATCTATCTATCTATCTATCTATCTATCTATCTATCTATCTATCTATCTATCTATCATCACTGGTGTTCCACTGGTGTTCCACAATTGAATAGCATAATGTGGATTTTAGAATATACTATATGTATGAAGGTAGGGTAGAATATAATAGCAGTGGTACAAATTTGGCTGCTTGAGCTGCAAAGATTGTGTATGTGCATGCAAAATGTATGTTATCTGTATGTGTATATAAACTGAATATGGATTTATGTACATACATTATATTGTTTTAGGAATAGGATACACTTCTGGATCAAATGTTGTTGGGCAAGTCTATAATTTTTTTTAAGTGAAAGATGCCAAAGTAGTTATCAGAGCTGCTGAGAGACCAAAATTCTGTTTCTCTGGAGGCTGTTCTGTCGGTACACTGGGTTTCCCCTCATATTCCTAATGTATTTGTTTGGTTTACTGTATTCTGTAAATTGGCCAGATATGACTAATTTTGGATTTTGAATAACTCTCTCTTATGATGTATTGGTGCCTTGTTCAAGATGTGTTCATACCTTGAGCCAACTGCATCCAGGATAATCTTGGCTCCCCACAGCTGGTTAAGGAAGTGGATGGATTGATTCATGATTGAAGATGTTACTAGTTATTGCGTCTTTTGCTCTTTAAGGACCTCTGACATCTTAATTTCATAGAGAGTGTAAAAACAAGTGAAAGATGAATCATTTAAAACAAGGAATTGGATGAAATGTGGTACATTTTCTCCATGGTCTCAATGAAAGAGTGTAGCCACAGTGGCTTCCCAGGACATGATTTTAAAATATCATCTTGATCAGCCTGACATTCACTACAATTGTGCCTTTTTCCAGACAAAAGTTTAGATAATTAACAGTATTTGAATGAATATAAATTTTAGCTCATTATACTTTTGCTATACACTTAAGC
This sequence comes from Polypterus senegalus, assembly GCF_016835505.1. Lineage (NCBI taxonomy): Eukaryota > Metazoa > Chordata > Cladistia > Polypteriformes > Polypteridae > Polypterus > Polypterus senegalus. The sequence continues at coordinate 139,335,052 of NC_053154.1, read as the reverse complement.
CAGGTTACACCAACTGGATAAGCAGGTTAAAAATTTGATGGATGGATAGCACCAGTTTTCAGAGTCAAATTAACAATAGTCAGTATGAAAGTTCCAGCCTTTGCACACTCAGTCACAAAAAGCGGAACAAATAAGGCTCAGTACACAGAGGACGGGGAAATAACATTTCTGGCAGGTAGCCCTTTCGTAAAAGATGAATGCTGAGCTCGTATTTCAAATCAGGAGCTGTGAAAGTCACCGCTTTTATCAGCTCAACTGGTGAAATTAATTTGCTCAAATGAAATGGCTGAAGCTGAATGAAATGCAGCTTTTTGCACCAAATATGAGTAATTTTCAGCCCGATTTGCTTTTGGGATACAAGTTGATAACCACAAAAAAAAATCTGTACTGAAGTGGATGTAATTTTCTTGAAGACTGCAAGCTTCCTTCAATGATATATTTAAAGGAAACAATCATCCATCAGTATCAAAATGTAATAATTTGAACTAGTCAACAATTCCAGTATTAATTTAACGATTTGTCAATTAGTAAACCTACTCTCCTGCCCACCTGCCAGTCCTGCAGTGTGAAGATGTTGAATCGGGTGAAAGGAAACCTTTAAATAGATGTGACAGTGTCATGATACTCTTGGTACTTTTTGTTGGAATTTTTATAGAGATGTGTTATTTATTAATACAGTGGGCCTGCAAGCTGGGGTGGCATATTGAATGCAGTAGGCAGCATATGGGCTGTGGGAGTGCAGTACTGTACTTTATGTTTGCTAATGGTAAGGCTTGCTGATAGAACATACTTCTCGAAAAAAGATCAGGTCTACCCTTAGCTTGTCCCCCACCTACCCAGCCCATGCAATAAACAGCCCAAACACCATACATATAAGCACTCCAATCCCTGGGGCCAACGAAGAACTTGAAATGTTTGTGCAGCTAGCATCTGTCATTGCATGCAATCACTAATTGTGGGTTTGTATATAATAGTCTGACCAATGTCTGTATGGACGTGGGCATTTTCGGGGTTTTTGCATGGATTTTTCTCTGAGTACTCTGTTTTGTCCTCCTACACCCCAAAGACATGCATATTATGTTAACTGACGAGTGTAAAATAGCCCAGAGTATTTGTGAGAGATGGAAGTCTCATGGCCTGACTCCATCAAGGAGGCCAACAGTATAAAAAAAGTGTGCCTATGCACAATAAGACATATAAAGGAATTGAGAAAATGAAGTACAAGTAAACAGAACAGAAACAAAACCTTGCTGCCTCTCTACACCATCTTAAGTGGATCTTGTATTCCTGTCTGCTTGCTGGAGAAGCTGCCCTCTTGACTACTTACCAAGTACCCCCAGAAACATTCATTTCTCCCATCTCTCTCTCACAGTATGTCTCATGTATAAGGCACTTGCCTCTTCCTCCTGAAGGTTTGCCCAACTCTAAGCTCAGGGTCACTACTATCCCAGCCCTGTAATTGCTTAACATCAAAGGTGGTCTATGTGGAAATCAGGCTACAAACTCCCCTTCTGACTCCTAGAGTTTCTGTACCTCTGAATCTTAATTAATCCTTCAAGTGTCTTTTGAGGTGCTGCTCTTAAAAGACCAATAGAGTCACATCTCTTACATTTGAGCACCATTTGCAACCAGCTAATGGGTTTGTGGGATATGACCAAGATCCTCCTAGTCCTTCTGGAACTCAACCTTAGAAGGGCAACCTGATTAAACTTATCCTGACCTAGAAACTTCTGCTGCAGAGGTGATGTGACAGCCTTCTGTTGGCCCTTATGTTCCATATAACAGGAACCCCTGAGATTCTTGGGTGGCTTGCCTTCTAGTGTCTCATATCCCTTCCTAGGTTTTCTCAACATTCTTCTATCTATCTATCTATCTATCTATCTATCTATCTATCTATCTATCTATCTATCTATCCCCATGTCTGTTGCAAAGCATTTTTAATGTGAAAGTAATACAACAGTGCATTGGCTATCTAATTCTTTAGCACCTTAAGGCTAAAAATTTACTGTTATTTTGTTTACTTGTTAGTTTTTCATATTGAAATCTTATTCCATGCCTTAGAATATAATGTTTTGTGATATAGGAACTGTAAATCACCTTGTAATGTAACCAGGCGCTTCTGTAACTTCTTGCCCTGAGAGATACATGACCGAATGTATTCCTCCATTACACCCCTTATAGCTACAGCATATAAAAGATGTATTTAGCTACCTGAGGCATGACTTATTTATCTTTTGAGGTTACAAGGCCTTTATAACTAATAGCAGCCACAAATATGCTGCAAAGAATTGTGGAAGTGATAAAGGATTGGAAATTGGAGACATTAATTACAGTAGCTTTTCAGCTGACCCTATATGTTAGTTTAAATTTGTGCTTTCTTCACTCTGGTGGTCTTATAAACATTGTATTTTATAACTTTGTGCTCAAGATCAGAAACTGATAACATTTACAATGGAAAACAAACTCGTCATATTTGTATTATGTTTATTCTCAGCTGCTGAAACAAGCTTCATAAAGGCCTCTGTTATTCCTTCTTGCTCGGAGCCCCAGATGTGTGACTTTTCCTAAGAAGAGTCAAGGACAGCCAGTGTTATTAAATGCTTTTAGGCTTTTGCTTGTATGCTTTAGTTTGGAGTTTTTTAAAGTCGTGTGTAAATTGAAGAGCAGATAGGAAAGTTAGGATGTTTAGAACTCTGTCACTTGTTAAGAGCTTTGGGTGAGATGTCAGCCTTCTTTCTTTTTCCCCTCTTCTGCCACTGACAAGTCTATAGGCAGGCAGCTCAGCTAGACGAGTCATTTGCTGTGGGAAGATAAAGCAGGCAATTGTCTAACTTTCACCGCCTTCATAGCCTTCAAATGTCATCTTGCATGTTTTCCTTTCAAAAGTTTACCTAAAATGTATAAGGCAGCAATTATCATGCTGAAGCTGTGCTTCCATCTACTTTTTCTACCTTTATAGATGCAGAACTCATAAAACATTTGCATTTCATGTATACAGTTGATCTCAATGTTGTTCAAAATTTTCTGCAAACACCCCTGTTGAAACCTGAAACAGAAATCAAGTTTAATTCACTAAATTAATGATCCTTCCTTCTTGAATAACTTCCTAATGTTCATTAAGCAGTTTTTATTAATTATCCATGAAGAAAGCCATTTTTACAATTATCTTAGTCTTGTAATAATTAACTTTTTCTCTCACTGTGATGAACAGTGAAGGAATTAAAGATGTTTTTGGTGTGAAAATTATGGTGTGGCTGTCCTAGAATTTTCCTTTATATCTACAGACTGCTTTAACATTAACAGTAATTTACCTAAATAATCATTTTTGTCCAAGCTATTGACTAGTAAGACATGCAAGTTCATACATCTTTCTCTTCACAAAAAAAAAATAATTAGACAGTGGTACTCTGTTTGTCGTGATTGGTATCCGATCCTTGTAATACATCGTCATCTTCTGACAAAATACAGCCATATATATTACAATTTAAAGTAAACTGAGAGCCTCACAATGACCTGCTGCTTAAGACAGTACATTTGGTGTGAAGTTATTGGGTAAATATGGGGCATGAAGTTCAGAATGAAATAGCTTTGAGGTGGAAAGAGGTCCTTTACTGCTTGACTTGTACTGCACATATCCAGTAGCAGTTCTAGCCATGGTCCAGCCAGGTGTTTGCTGTACAATGGGAGTCCAGTAAACAATTAATAAATGGTATTCTACTTAATTGTTCTTTCCACACCAGGGGCCTCGTGTATAAATGGTGCGTAAGCACAAAAATGTTGCGTAAGCCCATTTTCAGGCTCAAATCGCAATGTATAAAACCTAAACTTGGTGTAAAGCCACGCACATTTTCACACTAGCTAAATGCTTAGTGTAAGCAAATTCTCCTCTTGGTTTTGCAAACTGGCGGCACCCAGCATCAAAGCAGTGTGGTTTCCCTTTCTTTTTTAGATCCACATCCCTGACGTGGCTTTATCATATACACCAAAATTAACCGCATATTGTCTATTAGTTTAAGGCATCTAATTTTAATTAATCTGTAACAATATAATGGTCAACGGAATGGCAAAACTATTCCAAATACCATAGCTACTTTAGTGTTGTTACTCTTGATGCGCCACTCAGACAATTTATCCCACTGTATCTGAGTGTGCAATCTGATCGGAAAATTATCAGTATGCAGCATTAAGCACACGCTGCCTCAGCCATGCTGTCTATTGAACTGCTCTCAAACGGCAAACACTTCAGAGCCTTTCCTGTAGGGACATCGCGGTTCAGAAACAGTTTCATCCCAAGAACTATAAACGCACTCAATCAGTCCATCAAGTGCTCCTTGTAGAACTGTTTGTACTTATTAGTACAATCACCTCGCTGTAAACTTGCGATAGTTATAACTTTGCACAACCTGAGCCACTTTATACTGTAAAGCGCGTATTTACATATGATGACAATATCATTTTTAAGATGAAATGCAGCAAAAAATATTTATTACATTATACAGATAAAATGTTAACATTTAAATAATCTGTATTGCTAATAATTAAACATGTGAGGACACGATGGTGCAGCGCTAGCGACAATCTGGTGCCTCGTTCAGGGATTGTCCCTGCCTCGCACTGTATTCTTGCTGGGACTGGCACGACACTGGAAGATGAATAGAATAATTAAACATGTACTACGAAAATATTTTAATGTTCCGTAAAAGTTTTGAAGAATCTGCGTTCTAAGCTTACAGATGGCTTAACATCTATTACAGAGCTGAGTGTGTGGTGATTGGTTACTTGGAGAAAGAAAAGGAAGGACAGGAATTGGGAGTTAGTACATTATTTAAAAGACAGTACTGCTGCAATAAATTATTTTATCGCTGTGTGAGGCAGTCTGTGGACAGGAGGCCAGCTCGTCACTATCACTGCGCCACCATGTTTCAATGTTTAATAACATGCTTTAACTCTTATCATCATGAAAATGATATCAAGTATACATCTCAGTATTTTAATTATCCAGAGAGCTGTAATACCATGAATGTAATGGATTCTGTGTCCAGTCGGAAGAAGAGAAAGCCCATTTAAGAAGCACATGCTGATTCACACACATAGAGTACACAGAAGAACAAATACAAAGCAAAGCATTTAATGTGCTACTTTAGTTACGATGGTATTTGAGAAACTAGTAAATTAAACAATTTAAAGATGAAGTTTATAATGTTCTACTTTAATGACAAAATAAACTACGTGATTAAAATGGGAATCTCGAGATTAAAGTTGACATTTTGAGCTTTTTTCTCACTGTTTCCCTATTATTTGTCTTTTCTCTGTACCCTAATAAGCTTTCATATGACACTCAGATGGTGGGCTATGACTCGTCTTTTCACGATGACTGATATCTGACAACTTCTTTTTTATTTTGGGCACTGTGCAACTTTGTGAACTTGAGCTTTCGAATTTCTCTGACACTCTATGTCACTCGATTAACTTCCTTTTGTTGTTTATACCACTGTTTAAACCAAGAAATAGTAAGTTTTTCTTTGCCTCTACTTGGCATTCGCTGAAATTCTTCTATTTTCCCCCATGCTTTTGCCATTGCCTTTTCACAGAATGCTGAGCTAAAGGGCTATTTATATTGATTTGCATATTCAAAGAGGCGCAATTCTGGGAGGAGACGGGTCAGAACAGAAGGTGCGTGCATGTGCGTTACTTTACACGCTGACCAGGATTTATGGCGCAGAAAAACGTGGAATTTGGCAAACACACAGATTTATGCATCTGGATTTTTTTGTGCGTATGCACATTTCCGCTTTTGTCCTTATGACATGTTTTAGTGTGAATTCTATGCACGAGGCCCCAGGACTCTGACCTTCTTTGAAACAGGGACAAGTATACTGCTGGTTTGTGGATGGAACCCATTTTGTTCCATTAGGCATTCTTCCACAACAGTGGTGAGAATCAAGATGATGCACCATAATGTCTTGTCCTTGATGTAATTTTATTTTTGAAACAGCTGTAGGTACTTTTAAGGAAGCAAATGGTATTGGAAGTTTTGACTGGAAGTCCCATCACTTAACTAGAAAGTTCAGGTTGCACATATGTACACATACCCATGGATTAACCCAGAGCACTGTAGGGCCAATTGATTCTGTCCCATCAACTATAAACAGGCTTGCAGCATCCAATACAAGGACGATTTCGCATATTGGAAAAAGCACTATTTTTGGAGATAGGTAATTACACTGAGAATATGATATAAAAATTGGAAGAACATTGATTTTAGAAATACTGTACTGAAGTGGGTCAATTCAAATGTGCAGTTTTATAGACTGGCACAAAATACTTGTGGATATGAATATAAATGTAACATCGGGAGGCAGCTCTGCAATTCAAATCCTTGTTCGTGTTTGAGCATGTTCAGTTTTCATTCATGACAATATTAGTAAATTTATTTAACATTGTTTAGCAAAATACATTTGTTTGGGACATTGTGAGCATATGAATAGATGACTTGACATGTGGATTAAGACACATTAATAATGTAAGTTTTTTTTGTGAAAATTTTTAATATTGTTGCTCTGTATAGCAGTGGTTACCATTCTATCTGAAAATATGTTATCTCCGTTCTGCATGAAAGCATGAGATAAAAAAATTTTTCTTGTCCATCTCTAGAAACTACATAGGGAAAATAAAATATAAAAAATATATAATTTTTTGTTGAGTATTCTTTAAAATATTAAAATTAAAATATTAAAATATTGTTATAAATATTGCAATAATAAATTACTGACTGAAGTGTATTACTTATTCTTTGCAACACCTGATGGGACTGTGGCCCACTTGCCTTTAGTGCAGAAATTCCACTGTTGCTTGTAGCTGTGCATTCTAATGGCCTAAAAGGCAGTATGAGTGAGTCATTATTTTTGTTAGCAAGGTAGTTTGTTCTTGTCTCCCTTTTGGTTGCTGATTTGCTAAGAAAGGTACAGTAGAGTCCTATGATGTAACAAGTCAAGTGTCAAGTCAAGCCAAGTGGCTTTATTGTCATATCATCCATACACAGAATAGCAGCATACAGTGGCACAAAATAACAGCCACCAGGACCACGGTGCAAAAATACATAAACACAGGACAAGTGCAAGACAGGCAACAATCTTTCCTATAAATAGATAAATAAATAAAAATAAATAAGTGATAAGTGAATAGATAGTAATAACTTAAAGTAAATAGTAATGACAGTAAAACTAAAAGTAAAAAGCAATAGTAGTGACAAGTATAACAAATGTGCTGTGTATAAATTAGCTACTAGGGGCATATCTGATGCCATTAGCTACAGACAGACTCCCTGCCACACCCTACCTCTGTTCTTTTTCATCTTCTATGAAGACATTCAGCTCTGTTTTACTTTGTGATCTTAAAGCAGACATTATGAATATACATCAAACGTGCCTTTTTAACCCCGGCTTCTCCAGACAGTGCTGTACCTATCTGCTGTTGTGCGATTTTTAGTCTACAGGTGTAACACAGTAGAAGTTTAGACACACTCGTGCAAACTGACACAAACCTTTTCTGCAGAATTTCAAACAACACACTGCTTTGATCAAGTCTGCAGAGATGTCTTCTCGACAGGAGGCAATGATACTCTGCTATGTGTCATAATGGGATTGTTCTGATTGTGAAAAAAAACACTTATTTATTTAACAACAGCAATGACAAGTTTACCCCTAGGACAGCCGCTTTAGTTTATTTTCATTGCTGTTGTCCTTTGCTCTCTTCTCTGCTCAGCATGAAAGAATGCTGTTCTGTTGATTTTTTCCTTAAAATTGCAGCAGTGTCAGTGTTGGAAAACCTTTAAAGGGCAACAGGAATGTTTGCATTATTATTTTATCAATTGTTCCATTGATAAGGTCTGCTATAGAGTACATGGAAGAATCAGATTGGCATGTTGCTTTACATTAGGTAAGAGGTGGCGAGTTCCAAAGTGTTATACAGTGGAACCTTGGTTTGCAGGCATATCAAAAAGCACTCGTATATCGAAGCGAATTTCCCCATAAGAAATAATTGGAAACTCAGATGATTCGTTCCACAACCCAAAACTATTCATATAAAAATGATTAATACAAAATATAAAGTAAAATACATAATACAAATTAACCTGCACTTTACCTTTAAAAAGAATCATGGCTGGCGTGAGTTTCTAAACTCATGTGGGATTCCACCCAACGGGACGACACATGGAAGAGCGTCCCAAAGCAGTCCGGTGCGTTTCCCAGCACCGTAGCAGTTCGCCGTATAAGCGCATCCAAAAAGATTGGAGACATGCTATAAAGCGCCTGTCATCAATGGGTCATACAAGGAACATTATAAAGATCCCACTACAATAAATAACAGCGCTGTTGCTGTTTCAAGCTGAATAAAGCTGGTGTTAAAGTACTGAGACTCAGCTTCGTGTTTTGGGGGAGCAAGATGGAGACTCGCACTTCACAGCACACACACACACAGTCACAATGCTGTAGTAAACAGTATACGCTCGTACGGATGTTGACTATATGAGTGAGGCACACAGACTCAGACTGAGAATAGGAGACGATTGCCACAGAGAGAGAGAGAGACAGAGACAAGCGAGCGAGAGAGATAAGGAGAGAGAGAGAGAGAGAGACGCGCTGGGCGAGCAAGAAAAGGAGAGAGAGAGAGACGAGCTGGGCAAGGGAGATAAGGTGAGAGAGAGAGAGACGCGCTGGGTGAGCGAGATAAGGAGAGAGAGAGACGCGCTGGGCGAGCGAGATAAGGAGAGAGAGAAGAACCATCAGCTCAGTTGTGATCACATGATGCTCAGCAGGCAAAGTGTATCCATACTACTCGTATTGCAAGACATTGCTCGTTTATCAAGTCAAATTTTATTAAAAATTTTTGCTCGTCTTTGAAAACACTCGTAAACCAAGTTACTCGTAAACTGTAGTTTTAAAAATACAGTATAGATATTACCTTCAATTGCCTTTAAAAACAGTAGTTGTTAGGGTAATTGGACTCTAATCTAGGCATTTTAGTCTGCATCCTCTGTCCTGCAAAAATTAGGTCACTACTAAGATGTGCTGACAACATTCTCAGTCAGTCTAACACTTTTCACCCCCATATGCTATGAAATTAAATATTCAAATTGTGAGAAGCATGATCTTGAGGGAGATATGCAAGGACAGAAAACAAAAGATTGCTTTGTCCTACAATGCTTTTGAAATGGCGTAGTGAATGGACAATCGAAGTTCTGCAAGGAAGTAGATCTTAGAACTTCTGACCTCTTACAGATTAATTACTGGACCACAATGGAAGTTAAATATGAAGTGTGGTGAAAAAATCCAAATATAGCTTTGTCATGTACTGTAAATGATGATAGGAGCAGTTGACCAAAAAGACGTCTTAAGCTAAACAAACAAAGAAACCTTTTCCTGTACTCTTTGAACAAAAAAATCCTTTGTTTTTGGAGCCTTTGTGCTGGCGTGAATTTTTTTCCAGGACCTAGTTGTTACTCAGAAAGCCATTTATTTGCATGCATATCAAGATCATAAATATAGCAAATAAAAAATGAAATTTAAAGTAGTTTTCAAACAGCATGCTGCCCAGTAAAATGCTTGCATATAGGAAGGAAGCCAGATATAAGCTCAGGTACTGTTGTGCATTCAGCTAGTTTGGGGTTATTTGTATATACTTGGACATATGAGTCTAAATGTTTATGGAGATGTCAAAGGCTTTCCAAGTAACCAAGCTTCTAAAGATTAAACTTAATTTTTTTATTTTTTCATTTTATGAATATATATTTCATTCTGTGTGAGGCCAGCAAATAATTGTACCCAAAACTGATGACGCACCCGATAGACAATGTAGCTTCCAATCTTATACAAGTACAGTACAGTAATCATTTGCAAATTAAATATCCAGCATCACAATTAATTCTCCCTTATTTTTACCACAGTGCTTCTTAAATAGGAATGCTCAAGATTCTGTGCTCATCACAAAAAGTGCCTCTCAACATATCATTGCCTTTTAAGTAAGCTTTGTACATGCACTTGCAGATAATAGTATTTCTGTGATAATTCCTATTTTCAAACACCTTTGCTATCACGGGCTTTACCCAAAGGGCAACACGATACTTAATTTTGGAAACTGTCTTATGTTAATCAAGAAATTCTAATTCAACATGTATTCTTTATAGACTAGGAAAAGAAAACACAGCCTAATGCGTATACCTATTCTAATCGGATTCCAACCGTGAAGTCTGCTTAGACACTTCAGCCCCTTTATATCTTGCTGCTGTTATACAGTATTCTGCATATTTTCATTATTAATATTTTTGAACTGTGATTTCATTGTTGGATTATGAAAGCTAAGCATCAGAATACATTAGGTGTATCTCCCAAGTGTGGGACTAATCATACTTGTAACTTGTCGACTGGAATTTTTTATCAAAAAGGTTGGCTCAGTCAATGTGTAGATATGTTGGCATGCTTTAGAATTTAAATATCTAAGGCAATATTAAAATTGAGCTAACGCAAAAATTCTAGTCCATCAAATCATTTCTTTGTTACCATAATCAAAGCTGTTGTGGAGAAATTAGAGCCAAGATTAATTAAACTTAGATTAAAATGTATTCAGCACATCAGTCTCACCATGAAAGTTTAATCAAGGTTAGATTTGCTGAGATAAGTATTCCCTAAATATTGCTCATTTTACTGACACCTCTTCTGTATGCTGAATATTTACTTTGAAACATTTCTTTCAAATGTCTTTGTTTTTCTACTTTTAGAAGGCTATCCATTTAATGTCTGATTTTTTATTAAAAATATATAAACTGCTGAATGAGAACATTAAATTGCAAGCCTATTGTATGCCTTGTATACATGTCTAAAGAAAACAGTAATAATTTGCGGTGGATTAGCACCCCAGTGCTGACAGAATAGGTTATGTTTCTGTGTGAACCTAAGGATGAATTAGCCAAGTTGAGATATTGTATGAATATAAAATAATTATAATAAGCATTCAATATGGTTTGTTTTTAAAGTGCAAACTTTGAATAACAAGTCCATCATGGTACATGTTATTACAAATACAGTGTAGTTAAAAATAAAACATACAACTACATGTAGCAAGCACACATGCATACATACATATTCTGAGCTGAGTCAGGATATCCCATATGTGTTCTTTTTAAGTTTGACATCTGCCCTCACCTCTGCTGTCTACCATCAGGTCCTAGGGTTGCTGCCATGAGATGCCCCGACTGCTGTAAAATCACAGCTTTTAGCAGCAAACATGTTTGTTGTGGGCAATATATGACTACCTCAGAAATTCATTGTTCTGGTTCAGATCCAGCAGGCTGTTCCTCCCAGTCACTTCACTCCAGGTATCTTTGTCGTTCCTGACATGAGCATTGAAGTTACACAGTAAGACTACTGAGTCAGTGGGTGGCACCCTTTCAAGCGCCTTTACGAAGGCTAAATACTCCAAATATCTATTTGGTGCATATGCACAATCAACAGTCAGAGTTTTCCTCTCTGTGAGTTATAGCTATATTGAGGCAATCCTCTCATCCACCAAAGAAACTTCCCATTTCTCAGCCCTTAGCCTGGGGCTTGTGAGTATCCCCACATTTGTCCAAGACCTTTCTCACATCAGAATACCAGAGTAGGAGAGAGTCCACCTCGATCAAGAAGTTTGGTTCCAGAACCCATTCCATGTTTGGAGGTGATACCACCTATATCTAGATGGTAATTCTCCACCTCCTAAACTAGCACAATTCCCTTACCCATCAGAGGGGTAATGTTCCAAGTTTATAATGGCAGTCTCCATTGCCAGGTTTAGTTTGTCTACGTCTCCCTGCCGATTCATGCCCCATAACTGAAATTGCACCCGATCCTCAATCTTTGTCTTGTAGGCTCCATATCACTGTTTCGGGCTGAGCCCAGCCAGGTTATGTGGGATGCCCAACTTCCAGTACCTGGCTGTTAAATGTCACCGCCAGGCTTGGCTCCAGGGGTAGGACCCAGTGACCCTATCCTGTTTTTTAGCTTGTACTGACATAAGGGTCATTGTGATCCATTCTTTATCTGGCCTGTTAACCCACACCTCTTCACCAAGGGAGACCCTACTAAGGAGCACAAATTTCAGGCAAACTATCTCTAAACATCACGAAGGTGCACAAGCCTCTTACCACAGCAAGTTGACAGTAAATTTGTGTCATTTGTTTGATTTTTGAAACCAAACAAATATTAATTAGAGTAACAGCTAAAATGTGACAAACATAGTGAAAGCCCAGATCATGTCATACATTTGAATGGTATTTTGGCAAACATGATGTAATCTGTCAGTTGATGGGTGACTGACTACAGGTAATGTCAGTCCAGTTAATGTTCTAATTCCAGATGTGAACAAAGGCACAAGCAATAACAAAGTCTGAACACTCACAAAAAACAAGTTAAAAAAGCATAAGATTTTTTAACTTTTTACATGAGTTCTGAAATGATGAGTTCATTTAAAACCGGTAAGTCTGATATCACACAGGAAGCTCTAAAGTTAGGACACATATAAAATAGGCCGAGGTTTGAAAAATTAATGTGCCAGGATTTTGTGACATTTTGAATTTTTTACCTAGCTAATAATGCAAATATAAATCTTGCTATAAAAATGTTACCAACTTAATAGAGTGGTTCTTTAATAAAGCAGATTTTAAAAGCATGTTACTACAAAAACTGGTTAGAGTCCGTTTAAATGAAAATATCCCAACTTATCTTGGTGTTCACTAATTCAACAGTACTAATATAATAATGTTTCCATTTTTATTTTTAGTATTGATTTTAAGCATTTAAGTGAACAGGGTAAGATAAAGTCAGGTATTCCATGATTATATTATTCTATTATATATATACTGCTCAAAAGAATTAAAGGAACACTTTTTAATCAGAGTATAGCATAAAGTCAATGAAACTTATGGGATATTAATCTGGTCAGTTAAGTAGCAGAGGGGGTTGTTAATCAGTTTCAGATGCTGTGGTGTTAATGAAATTAACAACAGATGCACTAGAGGGGCAACAATGAGATGACTCCCAAAACAGGAATGGTTTAACAGGTGGAGGCCACTGACATTTTTCCCTCCTCATCTTTTCTGACTGTTATTTCACTAGTTTTGCATTTGGCTACAGTCAGTGTCACTACTGGTAGCATGAGGCGATACCTGGACCCTACAGAGGTTGCACAGGTAGTCCAACTTCTCCAGGGTGGCACATCAATACGTGTCATTGCCAGAAGGTTTGCTGTGTCTCCCTGCACAGTCTCAAGGGCATGGAGGAGATTCTATGAGACAAGCAGTTACTCTAGGAGAGCTGGAGAGGGCCATAGAAGGTCCATAACCCATCAGCAGGACCAGTATCTGCTCCTTTGGGCAAGGAGGAACAGGATGAGCACTGCCAGAGCCCTACAAAATGACACCAGCAGGCCACTGGTGTGAATGTCTCTGACCAAACAACCAGAAAGACTTCATGAGGGTGACCCAAGGGCCCCATGTCCTCTAATGGGCCCTGAGCTCACTGCCCAGCAGCATTCAGCTCGATTGGCATTCGCCATAGAATACCAGAATTGGCAGATGCACCACTGGTGCCCTGTGCTTTTTACAGATGAGAGCAGGTTCACCCTGAGCATGTGACAGAAGTGAAAGGGTCTGGAGAAGCCATGGAGAACACTATGCTGCCTGTAACATCATTCAGCATGAGCTCTGTAGGTCATTTTCATTTCCATCAAACGAGGTGGCATCCTTTCGTCTCCACACACATTACCCAGTCTATATCAGTATAGATATCCAGGAGGATTTCTTTTTCCCATTGAGATCTGATGTGTTTTCAAAGTGTTCCTTTAATTTTTTTGAGCAGTTTATATATATTTCAATGCTGAAATCCCCCCAAGATTATGACAACCCCAATCTTCCCCTCACCCATTTGTTGCCACACTGGGTGAACCCCCATGACTGTAACAAATTAAATTCAAGCCCTGTATTTTATTTTAATGTATATTTATGGATGGCAATACTGTTATACTGAACTGACAGATAAGCAGCTATTTCAAATGTGCTGTTAGTGTTAGTATTTATACATTTTATGCTGCATTACAGACAAAGGCACTGTATTGTTCACTTAAAAGATGGAAGTACTTTTAAAAAAAATGAATGTAATTTCTCTGTTTGCCATGGTATTGAACAGGCATTGAGTATCATGAAATTTCACTGGTATTGATATCAACTGTAAAATTTCTGGTATTATGACATCCTTAGTCCAAACATAGTTAATAGTGAAAGGTGATGACAGGAATGAATTCTACTTAAAACAGAACCCATAAAATAAGTAACAGTACTTGAAAATAACCAAAATTAGAGCAAAATAAAACAACAAAACTGTCCACCACCATGTCAGAAGGCTTATGTAAACAGTATATCAAAGGAGAAAGAAAATAAGAACGTGTCCATGAGTTATGATGACTTAAATATAAGAAATGGATTTTCATTTTGAGTTCTCATACATAGTTCCATTAAGATGTATAATAGGAGGAGTGACGGATAGATGCAAAATAAATTCTTGTACATCATGTAGCAGCAGATGTTTAATAGATGAAGTTTTGCATAAATATATACAAGATTTTATATTCCAGAAGGAGATATTTTAATATATAATTACAAAATGTCAAAAGTGTTGAGCTGCAAAGGACCGCATATTAAAAGGATATGAGCATCTACAACCACCTAGGAGCAATTAAAAACAGCAGTAGAATGCTCAGCTTTATATCTCAACTCCAAATTGTGTCAATAGATATCAAACTGCATAAGATGTGTGATTCCCTGCTGCATTTCCCAAGATGTAAATAAAAGCATTCACAAAAATGCATCAAAGTGTAACTCTGTCTGACTTATTGCAGGCTTTAAGGGGACAAGGTATCAGGAGAGATGAAAGGAGCCAAATGCTTTAGCGTCTAAGTAAATGGAGACTAAGGGGACACTTGAGGAAAGCGTTTAAAAATATATTAGGGAATAAATAAAGCCAGTGGCAAATGTTAATTTTAAAAAGGACACAAGGGTTGAGTCTGGCAGATTTCACACATGTGACAGAAAGCACTTTTTCACACAAAGGAAGCAGCTTACCTCTGTAGTTACGGTGATGTAAAGTGGCCCTCAGGGGATCTACAGTAGATTTTGGACATACTAGTTGGATTGCTGATATTCTGCTAAAAAAAGCCTAAGCAGCCATTTTCTGAGGAGTACCCGAATAATGCTTTGCAAAGAAATTCTTGCAGTTCAAATCTGTTGTCTTCAAAATTGATTTTGCTTTTGGTTTCAAATTAAAAAACTGCTAGTAACCATAACTAAGTTTCAATTTTGGGTTAGACAAAAAGCATAAATTTTGATTAAATACATGTTAAAGAGTATGCAAATGTTAAAGGTAACGAACTGGTCATGTTTTCTGGTAACTTCAATATGTGGCGGTTATGTACCCATTGTTAAAGAAGACAAGTGAGCCACAAAAAGAGTTGGGGCAGCCACCTGTATATTGTTTCCTGGCTGCAAAAGTGTTAAGTGTTATGTACAATTGAGTACAGATTTGAGTCCAGAACAGAACTATCTTGATGAGGCGAAGATGGTGGTTTTAAAAGAGAGGGCAGGAAGTGACATCATCAGACTCGAAACCAGAAGTGACATCACCAGGCTTGGGACCAGAAGTAAGTTCGTCAGGGACTAGGGGGGTAGGGGTAGTGATGTCATCATGGTTGGAGCCAGACGTGATGTCCTCAGAACCAGGTAGAATTTCCCATAATCGGTCTGCAGTGGAAAGAAAGAAAGGGTCATTACACCCTGCCACCCCCGGTCTGGCATGGATTTACCCTCATTCAGGTGCTTTAACTGCATCCCATGTGCACGTGTGTGACACCATATAATTTCAAACGATTCTTCTTCCATGAAAGACTTTTGGGGAGTCAGTGCCTACCTAAGCAGCTTTGGGAGTGAGGTTTAAATCAGCCCTAGATGATATTATAGTCCATTACAAGGGACACTGACGTGCAGCCACACAGATTTATTATAGGCATGTTGACCAACAGTCATGGATGTGGAAGGAAACTGGTGCACCTGTAGATTAACCATACAGACAGAGAGACAATATGCAAATCCTGTAACTGAAATGAGAACTGAAGCAGGTTTCTGAAGCTGTGACCACTGTGCTGACCACTCGGTTGTCTTGCTTCCAACTGAAGGAGACTACAAAGAAAACAACAAGGATAAAAAGAATAAATGGAGTCCTGTCTGCTGAAATCTAAGTAATTGAAAACTGAGACTTCCTGTCTATATACCAGTTTACCATAGTCTGGGAAGTTCTTACCAAAAAAGTGTGGCATGGTGGTGAAGTATCTAGCTCTGATAGCTTCTGGCTTGAGTCCACCAAGTTTGATTCCTGTCTTGGTTTTATGGGATTTCCCTTTTTTGATGTGTATGTCTGTATGGACTTTTTCCAGATACTTCAAACTGGTACATTAATGGGTTAGTGAGTGAGATAAATAATGATGAACTGGAGTCTCATCCAGGTTTCTACCTACAATGTTTCTGAAGCAACTTGTATACCATTTGATTTTCCACAAATCTCTACTATAAGAAGTGGACTTAGAAAGTCCAGTGAATGCTTAAAAGGATGTTTTTGAAGAACAATGAGTGATGAATACTTCAGGACCAAGCTGGAAACTACTTTTTTGTGGACAAGCGGTACCTATTTTTACTATATTTAAAGGTTCTTATTTCTTCATAAATGTAAACTCTACTGTTAAATTGTACATTATACTCTATGAATGGTCAGTATGTTGTGCCAGGGTTGTAGTCTGTGGCCTGTAGTTTAAGTGGGGAAGGGCAGTTCAAGGGCAACTGAAAGGCTTTATTTAATGGGTAAAGATTATATTCCCAGAAGCAGTTGTATGAAGCAGATGTCCACTAAGAGTTGAGTACACCTTTACATTTCATTTGTGATTATAGTGGCATCTAAAATTAAGTTAATTGTGTTGTACACTGGAAAAATCTTTAGTCTTTTTCAACTTAATGAACCAGGGACTCTGCTGGAGGGACGTTGAATTCTGTGTGGTAACAGGATGAAGACAGCTAGAGAAAAGGTTTCCTTAACTCCTGTGACTTTATTTGAGTGCCCTTGATCGGGATGGTACATATGGGCACTGTCACATGATAAGCAAACATTTGAAGATTACCAAAGATCCAAAAATGTATCCAATAAATGTCAACATGAAAGAATAACCATGTCCTAACTTACCCAGATTATCATTCAGGCTCCAATTGAGGAGGCAGTCCACAAAGTAAAAGAGAAGCTGACATTTTAAAACTGCTCTGTACAGTGGAGGTGTACAATGGGAAAAAAAGTCAAGTATGATACACCTTAGGCATGCTCAATGACTTTTTATTAGTTTTGTATTAAGTGTTTACTTAATAAAGCCCCTTTTCTTATCTCCTACGTGTATATGACCTTCAGACCTACATTAATTTAAAGTATAAACATATAAATGCCCATGATGTTTAGAACTTCATTGGCTACCATGAGCCCGAGACAAGTTGTATTAAGAGATATTTTCTAGCGGTTAGGCTGTGTTGGGATTTTTAACACTTCATCTAATGCTAGTTTCTTCATATACATGGCAGCTCCCCCCCGGTTTTTGCTGCCGACTGTATAAAGATGTGATAGTCTGGTACCGGCACTCATCATACACTTTAAGACTTTAGGTCAAAAAGTTAATGCAGTTTACACTTGCTTTGAGATCCCAAGATTGAAATCCAAGCTGTTGGAGTAGTTTTTATTTATTTTTCCTATTATAGGGACAACAGAAGCTGATTTCAACAAGATTCTGGGTCAGAAGAGATAACACTTGCACAAAGTACAGAAATGCCAATGAAAAAGAAATGTGTACAGTGGCTGGTCAGCTGCATCAAATAGATTGTTGCAGCATCATGTTTGTAGATTTGGAACATCATATTTCACATTTCATTATGATTAGGTTCTGTATGCTTCAGTGTCATTTAATATTGATTTGTTGTGTTTGTCCTTTCTGAAACAAATTGTGAGAGTGTATCAAGAATACCGATTTACAGACTGTCCATTAGAAGAGTCTTAATCACATCTGCTTAACTACATCTACGCGCTAATATGAAATTTTTAAAAATGAGGTAATTAACTCTGGATGTAAGTCGCTCACGTGTTTTCCTCCTGGCAGACACAGTTAAGCTAATAACTAAGCACTTGGAGTACAAATGTACCTTTTCTGAAAGCACCTTTTCATTTTCTCCTGACTTTTAGGTTTACACTTTTTTATGGTTTTTTCTCAGGATCCTCAAACTGTTATCACTTAAACACGCTATTCAATATCACACTTACAGATTTATTTAACTCCAGTGGTATCCTACTGATTAGAAAAAAAAGGAGGAAAGGAGAAATAATCTTTTCATATTTTCATCAAGTGCAGTGACACAGTGCTTAACCACCATGAAAATGCATTTGTGACAAAGTAATTAATGGAGAGAGGTCAAATTGAAGTATGGAGGAGAACTCGAAGAGTTATGAATGAGAGAATTAAGTCAATGACATAAACAAGGCAAAAGAGAGTCGGTGTGGAAAATGGAGTAGCTGATGCAAGCGGAAGAGTAATTAAAACTAATGCGTTGAAAACATGCTCATGTTGGTATATTGGAGTGTCATATTGAAAGAGGATCAAGGATAAGAGAAGGACAAAAAGAAAAGGTATGGATATATTACTTGATTGGTGGATAACACCTTCTTAGCTGATACTCACAAAAAACTTTGGAAATGGTTCTCAGAAGTTAAATATATTGCCCAATGAATGGCCAGAGGTGTTCATTTAGGGATTTCATCTTTAGTAGTTATGTATTTATTTTGAATAGGAGAAAAATTCATTTTTTTAGAATCATATCGCTCTTGCAAATTTACCACGGGAACAATCCAATCATCGACAGGGATAATTTGATCAAACTGCCAAATCTGCAGTAGTAGTTAGAACTTAACCAGAATCTTTTGGTAGATATACAATACAGACAGTCCTGGAGGACATGTATTGAAGATGTGAATGGAAGTATGAAGGAAATTGCCAAAACAACTGTCATTTAAATAGAATGCCTCACATATGGCCTCAGCTACAGACATGGCCAGATTTATTAGTACCCCTCCATGAAAAACCTTCAATTATCTCTGAAATTACTAGAAACTGACAAAAGTAATTGGCACCCATCATTGTTTATACTGTATTTAACATAAATCAGGCTTTGCCTTAGAGTTTTAAGTCAACAAAATATTTAAAAAAATAACATGAATGAAAATGGAATGGACAAAAATGATGGGACCCTTAAGAGGCAATCACTTAAGTGCCAATCACTGCAAACAAGTGCCCCCTGTAGTTGTCAATGAGACTTCAGCACCAAGTCAACAGGCAGTTTGACCCACACTTCCTGAGCAAATTGTTGTAGCTGCGTCAGGTTTGAAAGGGGCCTTTTCCAGACTGTATGTTTCAGTTTTTTCCAGAGATGTTTGATAGGAATCAAATCAGGGCTGACAGTAGGCCATTTCAGAATGTTTTGTTCTTAGACATTCTTGTGTGCTTGTAGCTGTGTGTTGTGGGCTATTATCCTTTTGGAGGATCTATGACCTGCCACTGAGACAAAATTTTCTGTCACTGGGCATTACGTTTCACTAAAGAATCTCCTGAAAGTCTTGAGATTCCATTGTTCCGGCACAGACTTGAGATTCCATGCCATATAAAGCAAAGCAGCCCCCAAAACATAACCAAGCCACAATTGCCTTTCACATGCTTGTCTATAATTTTCTTTCTGACCTCC
Organism: Polypterus senegalus; assembly: GCF_016835505.1. NCBI lineage: Eukaryota > Metazoa > Chordata > Cladistia > Polypteriformes > Polypteridae > Polypterus > Polypterus senegalus. The sequence continues at coordinate 139,315,155 of NC_053154.1, read as the reverse complement.
TTCACAAACTCTCCCCTTTGCTCTCTCGACAATGTTTAGTATAGGACACACAATGTTACCACACAGCAGAGTGACCAATATTCTCCATTTAAATAGGCTGAATGTCTGATTGCAGAATTGGAGACATGTGTGATACAAATTAAAGAAAACAGCTAGTTTGAAAAATCACTCTAATGCAATTATTTATGATCTTTTCTAGGGGTATCAACAAATGTGTCTAGGGGCCTCATGAATAACGCCGTGCGTAGAATTCACACTATAACATGGTGTATGGACAAAAGCGGAAATGTGCATACGTACAAAAAAATCCAAATGCATAAATCTGTGCGAACACCAACTTCCACGTTCTTCTGCTACATAAATCCTGGTCAGCGTGAAAAGTAACGCACATACATGCGCCTGCTGTCCCACCCTGTCTCCTCCCAGAATTATGCCTCTTTGAATATGCAAATCAATATAAATAGCCCTTAAGCTCAGCATTCTGTGAAAAGGCAATGGCAAAAGCACGGGGAGAAATAGAAGAATTTCAGCGAATACCAAGTGAAGGCAAGGAAAAACGTACTATTTGTTGGTTTAAGCAGTGGTATAAACAACAAAAGGAAGTTGATCGAGTGACATAGAGTGTTGGAGAAACTCGAAAGCTCAAGTTCACAAAGCCGCACGGTGCCCGAAAAAAAAAGTTGTCAGATATTAAAGTCGCTGTGAAAAGGCGAGTCGTAGCCCACCTTCAGAGTGTCATATGAAAGCCTATTAGGGTACAAAAAAACAAAAATAGGCACACAGTTGGAAAAAAGCACGAAATGTCAACTTTAATCTCTAAATTTCCACTTTAATCACGTAGATTATTTTGTCATTAAAGTAGAACATTATGAACTTAATCTTAAAATGTACTAGTTTCTCAAATACCATCGTAACTAAAGTAGCACGTTAAATGCTTTGTTTTGTATTTGATCTTCTGTGTGCTCTATGTGTGTGAATCACTATGTGCTTCTTAAATGTGCTTTCTCTTCCTCCGACAGGATACAGAATCCATTACATTTGTGATATTACAGCTCTATGAATAATTAAAATACTGAGATGTATACTTGATATCATTTTCATGATGATAGGAGTTAAAGCATGTTATTAAACATGGGAACACGGTGGCACAGTGATTGTTCATGCCTCACGCAAGATGCTTGCTGCGCTGTGCGTGACCTTCGGTGAAATAATTTATTGCAGCGGTACTGTCTCTTTCAAACGTACTAATCCCCAATTCCTGTCCTGCCTTTTCTTTCTCCAAGTAACCAATCACCACACAATCAGCGCTATAATAGACGTTAAGCCATCTATAAGCTTAGAATGCAGATTCTTCAAAACTTTTAAGAAACATTGAAATATCTTCGTAGTACATGTTTAATTACTCCATCCATCTATCCTTGCCTTGTTGCGCCAGCCACAGCAAGAATACAGCACGAGGCAGGAACAATCCGTGAACAGAGCACCAGCTCCTCGCTAGTGCTGCGGCACCATGTCCTCACATGTTTAATTATTAACAATATAGATTATTTAAGTGTAGTTAAAGTTTTATCTGTATAATATAATAAACATATTTTGCTGCATTTCATCATTAAATATGTGTTTTATAAAGTGGCTCAGGTTGTGCAATATTATAACTGTATCGCAAGTTTACAGTGAGGTAATTGTACTTATAAGTACAAAGCGTTCTACAAGGAGCAATTGATAGACTGATTGAGTACGTTTAGAGTTCTTGGGATGAAAATGTTTCTGAACCGCGAGGAAAGGCTCTGAAGTGTTTGCCGTAGGAGAGCAGTTCAATAGACAGCATGGCTGAGGCAGCATGTGCTAGATGCTGTATACCGATAATTCTTTTTCCAGTCAGCTGCTGTAGAGCTGTGATTCCCCACTCAGGTACAGTGATATAAATACTCCAAGTGGTGCACTGAGAATAATATGGAAAAAGATGATTTGCTGTGGCAATCCCTAACAGGAGCAGCTGAAAGAACAAGAAGAAAAAGGTTCAGTGAGAGTAACAATGCTAAAGCAGCTATGGTATTTAGAATAGTTTGACCATTCTATGGACCATTATATTGTTACAGGTTAATTACAATCAGAATCATTAAACTAATAAACAGTATGCGGTTAATTTCATTGTATTTATAAAGCCGGGTCAGGGATGTGGATCTAAAAAAGAAAGGGAAACCACACTGGAAAAGTAGCACTGCTTTGATGCTGGGTGCCACCAATTTGCAAAACCGAGCGGAGAACTTGCCAGGGTTGCAGCTACCGTGAAAACGTGCGTGGCTTTACACCAAGTTTAGGTTTTATACATCGCGATTTGAAAGTGGAAACATTCGTACGCAACATTTTTGTGCATACGCACCATTTGTACATGAGGCCCCAGGCCTTTTTATAATATTTTAGTAGAATAAGCAATACTTTATATATTTTCACACTTGCTTTGCTTTACTCGATGACATATCAAAGGCATGCAGATATACATGGGACAATTGCTTTTCATTTGATCACTTTTCAGCTTGCATAAAGCACTTTTTCACGTCTGTATATCTATAGCAATGAAATATACCTGATCAGCATTAAGTGTTCAAAGAAAATCCTAAATGCAGAGTACATTTGAAAGAAAAAGCAAATGTTTTACTTGTGACATAGAAGAAGAATTTCTATCTATCTATCTATCTATCTATCTATCTATCTATCTATCTATCTATCTATCTATCTATCTATCTATTGTGACAGATAGAGGGCGCTATCATCCTCTTGAACCCTCAGACTATACGCCAGACACCAAATAAAAGTCCAAAATAATGACTTTTTATTAATACAAAGTGCACAAAGCACCATCCTCTCCACAATACTCATTAAATAAATCCAATAATCACAATTAACCAATCCACCACTCCCAGACGCATTGCCACCCTTCCACCCAGCTCAGCTTGTCATCTGGGGATTTCCCACAGTCCTTTATAGTCCCTGACCCAGAAGTGCTTCTGAACCCGCAGTCCATGTGACTTCCTAGAACTTCCGGGTCAGATCAAAAACTCTTCTTTTCTTCGTCAGCCCGGAAGCACTTTATTTCTTCCGTCCCCGTGACCTGTAAATACTACCAGGCTGTATGAAAACCAAACGTCTCTGTGTATCCCTGAAGCATCCCCTGGCGGCCCCGACATTATCCAGCAGGGATGTGTATTAAAACTCCATAGTCCATGATGCTCTGCTGGAATTCGGGGCATCTCCATGTTGCAGGGAGAGCTCTATCTGGCAGCTTGGGGGTCTTGGCCAGGATAAGCTGCCAGCCATAGTCCACACTATCTATCACAGAAAGGTTGAAAGACTAGCCAACGGGGTGAAATGTATTAAGAATGGTAAAGGTGAGCTGGAATATAGAGATGGTCAAATAAAAAATGCTTTGTACTTTACGTTTACACATGTGAAGATGTGATAATCTCCAGCAGTAACTACTAAGACTACTACTAACGAGATGCTAAGTACTTTGGAAATTGTAGATGGATAAGCACTGCTTAGATTAAATGGGCTGTAATCTAACATATCATCAAGACCAGATAACATTTATCCACAAGTGCTTAAGGAAGTTAGCAAGAGCATACTCTACATAATCAATAGGCACATATTTTTAAAAATCTTTGCACAATGGGGAAATTAAATATTTTCATTTTGTATAATGAAGTGTAATTAGGCCAACTGAAGTTACTGTAGGCTACTAAGTTTAACAAGTATCACAGATAAAATATTGGAACTAATTATTAAAGAAACAATCAAGAAGCTCATGTTGTGAACATGTATATTAGAAAATAGTCAGTATTAGTTCAAATAAGGAAGGTCATGTTTTACTAATCTGATGGAAATCCATGAGGACACAGCAACAGCATGAAATAAGACAGGTGCAAATGAAACAATCTATCTTGATTTTCCAAATGTGCTTTAGAAAGGTGCTACATGATCGAACTAAAAGAAGTGAGCATTTAAGGTGCAATGTGTAGGGGAGTTATAAGAAATTACCCCCAAACATAGGAAGCAAAGGGTTATGGTGTAACAAACCTTTTCAGAATTAGGTGATATTCAAAGTGTTGTCTCTCATTAACCGGTGGCTTGGCCGCTGATCCTTTTAAATGTATATTAATAATCTGGACAAGAACATACTCAATAACCTGGTTAAGTTTGCAGATGATACCACACTTAGGTGAAAGAGCTGATCATGTAGAATCACCTGAGTTGTTATAGAGAGATTTTGACAGCATTCAAGATTTAGTGGAAGTAAATGTGAAATATTAGATGTAGGATCCTGCCTTGCACCCTGTGTTGGCTGGGATTGGCTCCAGCAGACCCCTGTGACCCTGTGGTTTGGATATAGCGGGCTGGATAATGAATGGATGGAATGCACCTAAGCTGCATGTCTTTGGACTGTGGGAGGAAGCCAGAGTACCCGGAGGAAACCCAAATAGACACGGGGAGAACATGCAAACTCCACACAGGGACAACCTGGGAAGCAAACGCAGGTCTCCTTACTGCGAGGCAGCAGCGCTACCACTGCGCCACCAGATGTAGGATAGAGAAATATATTTTTGAATACACAATGGGAAGTTTGAAAGTACACTTTATGACAACACTTCAAGAGTCATAGCGAACCAGATCTTGATTTGATGTTATTTTGGACAATCTAGGTGAATAGGATGAATGAGGTTGTTGGATTGAATGTTAAAGAAATAAAATCTCTTAATATTAGTGTGTTGACTGGGAAATTAAATCACCCAAGCATAAGAAAAGTTTGTGAATAGTGGATACTGTGTCCTTGCAGCCCCCATCCTCCTACTGTGAAAGTCCGGGTTGGCTGTACAATCCTTGGCAATTCCCAAACCTGGAAAAATTGGTAACATGTTCGAGGATGAGCTGCAGTGGCGTAGCTTGAGTTCATGCCGCTCGGGGTGGGCGATGCTTCAATTTGCCGCCCTGCAACATATCTGAATATGTTAACCTATTTAAATAGAAAATTAATATGACATATAGAGAAAAATTAGGATACATTTTGCATATTTTTTTCATATATAGAGAAACAGCAATAATTTTTCACATATAATTATTTATAAGCACCAACTAGAGAAGAATATAGTACAGATGCACTGATAAGATGTGTTCTAATTATTAGTTTAATATAATTAAGCTATGATATCCAGAACCAGTGTAGTGTACAAGTGATAAGTGGGGATGATTTTTGTGCAGAGCAAGAACGGAGTTGGATTGATAGCGAAAGAAAATTATAAATTGTAAATTAGTTGTTTATCTTCCTAGAAATTATTATCGGTGTAATGTTTATGTTTATTTTTTTATTGCCTCATAAATTTCAACTGCTGTGTCTGATGTTTCACAGAAGGACAGTCTGAAAATTGTTTTTGAAGCATTTGTGGATAAAAATCAGACAATTTTACTTTTTTCATTTATGATTGATATTTTTCCGAACCCTGCTGCTTACACACGAATTGTACTGAGCCTTTTGACCAATAATGCCGACCCCAAAAATGGACCACTCCCTCCACCTGCCCCTAGCTACGCCACTAATAAGCTGTGTAATGAGGTTACATAATGCAAGAGATGGGACAAAAAGTGCTACTTCTTTTAATTGTAGTGTTTACCAATAAACAAGTGCAGTGCAATCTTTAGACAAATAAATAAATATTCTTAATAAAAACAGGTGATGCAAGTGGAGGTTATAATCCATAAATAAACAACAATAAGTAATTAATAAATAATAGGCAGAATCTGTACATTAAAAATACTACTAGTCCAGGTGCTTTCACTGTAAACTGACATCTCCACAGCCCATCGGTATTGATAACTTCTGTCTGTGGAGACGTCAGCCAACAGGCGCAGTCAGTCTTTCAAAATCCAAACTCTGGTCCTTACTGCCAGTCCTTCAGCATCTGCAAGGTGCCTCACTGCGCTTTGCTATTTGCTCCTGTAAGCCACAGTCCCTCTGGCTCTGGGAGCCTACTCCAAGAAATTGGTTTCTCCTGCTCCTTATTGTGCTCAGCAGAAGTGACCCCTGTCCATCAAGTGCCTAACAAATGTTTTTCCCCTCACTTTCCCAACTGCCGGCTTCCACTCTAATTCAGCACCGGCTATGTGAAGATTCTGACTTTGCTTTTACTTTTGTTTTTCTCCTTTTAATCCCACATTTTCCCTTCCTCTGTCTTTCTTTGATGTTCTGCTGTGCTCTGCTCAGGCTCCATTTGTATACACCTTCTAGGGAAGCAGGTGTGCTGACACTGATTACAGACCCTGGAGTACTAATGAGGCAATCATCAACCTCTGGAGCCACTCTGCCATGCTACCATGCACACCCATGTCCCCTCCAAGCCTGAACATTCTTACATTTAATTATTATCCTTTAAATCCTTTAAAAATCATACATCGCCACAGACCTAAATGCATCTTATTACACCTTTACTAGTGCGTAATGTTGTTTTGTCACTGCTAGTGTCTGTCTCTCTGTCATACTTTAGATGGTTTCTTATGAGAATTTTCCCTCTTTTTCTCTACCCTAGTGGCATCTTTATTCTTGGCAACTACTTAGAAACCTGGAATTCCTCCCTCCATTTAATTGAGCATTCGCAGTTATGTTGTGCATTACATTTTCTTGAGCAGTTTTTAGAAGAAATGTACTCAGTGAAAGACTTTATGTGCTGTGGTTCCGCATAAATCTGGAATACAGTCTACAGGATTATGACATAATTAATATTTATTTATACTAATATTTGTTTTTTTTTTAGTCCCAATCTGCGCAGGTCAGTGATGCCATGTGTTATGACATTTCTGGTCTTTTCCAGGGCTACAGTGCTTCACCCTAGACTTGTCTGTTTCAAACAGCCTGTGAAGCTGCACATCCACTACAAACATTTAGTCTTAATATATTACCAATCCACTAAATGTTGAATGTTTGGTGCCATAGTTGTCTTACATGTTGTACTTTCAAAGTCTGTATCTAATGTCAGCCTCATACATGTGTATTCTGTACAAGAGAATTTTTGGTTACCAGATTTTAGATGTTTGCAATCTTTGCTGTGAGTTGTGCTCTTGTGGATACTAGATACTCTAAATCTCCAAGTTCTGAATGCTTCTGTGATGGTAGGAATTTAAACACCACTTAGTAAATTTACAGGAAATGTATGCTGAATAGAAAGTAAGCCATTATGTTTGTATTTAAAGGAAGAAAAATGAAAGCATTACTAATAAACACCATTTTAATTAATATGAGGGTTCCTGTGAAACTGAAACAAAATATTGAACTGAGACAAGTTGTGTTAAAAAGTATATGCATGAAAAATGGGACAGTTTATCATCTTTGTTATATGACCAAACAGGCTTGGGTAGGCAGAATAGCTTCTTGTGGTTTATCAAACTTGTTCTTTTCATATGTTCCTTTATTTCATACACAGGCATCAGTGTCACCATGTATTCAGGTTGTTTTGCTCGTGATCGTATGGGTTTAGCACATGTTTCTTTTAAAAGTATATTGCTGAAAATTATAGCCCAGAGCGTATGATGATTATGATAACCAGAAGTAGTCATCACAATGAGGAGGAAGCCGTGTTTTTTTGAAATACAAAGCTAAATATATTTGAACCTATCCTCCTCAAAAGAAAAACAATGCGGAATTAAATATAAAAGAAACGAAGGCAAGGTATGAATATTAATGTGCTTCGATTATACAGCATGCATTCTTTGTCTGTTGTGAATAGCCACAGATTTACAATTACAAGAATGATCAAATCATTTCTCTTGGTGATAATTATGTACATATTTCTATATATCTCAAGCTGCTGTAAAACAAAGTGCAGAATCAAAGCAGCAGGCAGTAAACTATTTTAACAACAATGTTAGTGCACCGGTTCGATTTCGATATATTACATGTTTAGGAAGAAATAACATTGATTCAGAGGATATTTCTTGCCTGATTTATTCCTAATGTTTTCACATATATTTATCTTGTTGCTTATTCACACACCATTTTAGCATTTCTATTACGTATATTGTTTATGGCTTAAAGAAAAGTTTGTATGTTAATTTTTAAATCATGTTAATATTTTAATTTAATATTGTGTGTCAAAAATTATTTTATTTGATGTCATGCAATTTTCTAACCCAGTTAGCCTATCCCAGTTACCATAGTATGCAAGATAGGAGGAAACTCTGCATAGAACACACACATTTACCAAGGCCATTTTAGCACTGCCAATTCACCTAATCTGCATGTCTTTGGGAAAGAAAAGGAAAGCACCTGGAAAGGAAATCGGAGTACCTGGAGGAAACCTATTCAGACATGGAGAGAACATGCAAACTCCCCACAGGAAGGACCTGGGACATGAATCTTGGTTTCCTTACTGTGAGGCAACAGTGCTACCACTGTGTCACCGTAACACCCCATTATTTAATGTAGAGTTATAAAATACTCTATTTTGCTAATCCAGGAACTTATTAAAGATAAATGAGATACTTATAGTAGGTAATCAAAAAGGATTCCTAAGGTTCATTATTTAATATAGACATGAAGGAATGACATACCATATATAGGTTACATATTAACATTCTCCGACCTGCATAATCCTATTCAGTGCTGCAGTGGGCTAAGATCAGCACAATGCAGGAGCTAGCCTTTAATTAGATTAGATAAACTTTATTAATTCCATGAGAATGAATAGATGTTGTGCCAGCTGTTGCAAGCCTTCTTATGCCCACACCAATTAAGATCCACTAATCAACACATATTTAAGATATGTCAGATAACCCAAGCAGACACTAAGTAATAATATAGGTTCCACACAAACAACAACCAGTCATGGGATTCAAACCCAGAATATTGCAAAACACTGCGTCACTGTGCTACCCTTTGTAGGTACTGTATACTTAAAATAAGTCCTTCATATTTCTTAGGTTGCACAGCCACTGTTAAATGCTTTCAAAGCAGAATAAAACTTCAGCTCAGAAACAGCATTTAATAACAGTGGTGACCCCCATTTTGCTCATGAATCTTGATGAAAGCTGGTGCTTCATGCCATTGTTTTGTAATCAGTAAGTAATTTTTTCCATTTATGCATAATATATTATAATATGAAGCTGTCTATGTTGTAAATCCTTAACCATCCAAAGTGTCACGTGAAAACCGTGGTGTAGCCAATCGTAGTACGAAGAAAAGGTTTGCCTGAATATAAATTCAGAAAAGATTTTTGTTATTGAAACTGCACTATCCTTATGCATAAGAGGGAGTGTGATGAAAGGGGTCATTTAGTGACTGAGTTTTCCACTGGTCTGTTTCATATGCCAGTTTAGACTGAAAAATGGACTTTGTCTCTTTGTAATTTCTATGTTATTATCATCTTATTCTGTGCATTAGCGTAGTGGGCAGCAAAATACAGAATACTCTAAAAGTATGTCTATGATCGGTTACAGTTATATAAAGGTAAACTAGGAGAAATCCATTTGGCATACATTTATTTATTTACCATCATCTGTTCTATACTATTAATCCCTGATAATGAAACAGTCACAATCAAAAGAAAGCAGGAAGAAAATCCCACACCTAATGAGTTGCAAGAAACATGTAGGTAGTTCACTAATTTTGAGTTAACAATGAAAATCAAACAACATCTATCCTTAAAAGTAATCCACTAAATGCCAATCCAGTCATCCATCCACCCACCCACCCAATGGATCTAAGGATCCTTCTTATGAACCCTAATTAACCTTCATGGGGTGCATTAGATAGATAGATAGATAGATAGATAGATAGATAGATAGATAGATAGATAGATAGATAGATAGATAGATAGATAGATAGATAGATAGATAGATAGATAGATAGATAGATAGATAGATAGATAGATAGATAGATAGATAGATAGATAGATAGATAGATAGATAGATAGATAGATAGATAGATAGATAGATAGATAGATAGATCCCTTGCACTGGGACATACTTTGACTCTATCTATCTATCTATCTATCTATCTATCTATCTATCTATCTATCTATCTATCTATCTATCTATCTATCTATCTGTCTGTCTGTCTGTCTGTCTGTCTGGCATAGTACCTTTCATGACTGTCTATCTTTCTGTCTGTTTGTCTGTAATGTTGGTTAATCTCTTTGGAGGAACATTTTTGGACATTGGGTGATAAATTAGACATGTTTTCATTTTCTCATACTTTATCAATTGATTTGACATGCAGATGTCAGGGGTAAATGAGGAAGAGGTAGAATTATCTGTTCAACAAATGTCTGTCACTTCCATAGTGTATGAATTGATTTACAGAAACAACAAAAAGTAAAGTAAAAGAAGAGAAATATGAGAGGAGCTGAGCATTATTGATTGATGAATTATCTTTTTAAGACGACAAATGATAAGTAGCAAGGAGCATATCTGATTAGCGTTAACACTCACAGTATAAGCATAGACAATAAAATGTGTGCTTCTTCAAGGGATTACATCCCATCCAGGTTTGGTTCCTACTTTGCGCCTATCAGTGTCTTCATAGGTTTCTGCAACCTATTGCGATGTACTGCAGATAGCATTCTTAAAAAATTGATGAATGGTTGGTTGTGCCTTATCTCATGTACTTTTGTCCCTGAAAATGCCAACTTTTCCCTGGTTTTCAGAGACAAGACTGAATGTTAATAATTGCTTCATATTGTTAATTAAACTATACCCTGCTTGTCTGACTGCAGATATCTTTGTTGATTTGTGTTTAATCTTGGAGTCACACTGAGATGTACATGACTATGGAAACCTAGCTTTGCAGCCTTTGATAAATATCACCAAAACAATCAATGGCACTGTTTGTTTCACAAACTAGCAAAATGTGTCCTTGCTGTCTGAGCAAACAATGACAGCACTACTGAGCCTCTGCCAGTATGTCTTTGAATTTAATTCTTTTTTGCTGTATAAAATGAAGCATATTGAGACAAGCTTGTGTTTTTTTAAAGGTTTCACTATTTATAAAGCAGTGGCAGAGCTCACATACGTCTGCTAATCTGTAAGGAAATATCACTGTATGCAAGATTTTGTTGTTCCTTTTTTATTTCTTATGCAAACTTGTCTTATTATAGTTGGCCAAAGGAATAAAAAAATAATAATACGAATGTTGTTGATTTTGTGAAAGGCTTTCATATTTTACAACCCAGATTGATAGATGTTAAATGGGAAAAAATGTTTAGTGTTTAAATAACTATGATAGCACACCTCAGGGTACAACACTATTGTTGTGCCTTCTACAGGTGTACGTGTAGAAAAAATGATACATGCAACAGCCTTTTGTTTACCTTTCCTGTTTTGTTACTAATTTCCTACTATTATAACTCTTTTCTATTTTATATTGTTAACATCTCAATAAAAACATCAGTCACATCTGAACCTGCAAAGATATTTCAATGAATATGTGAAAAGGCATTAGTAAGCTATGTTTGGATGTTTAAAACTTACAAAAAATATCCTCACATTAGACTGATTTCACATACAAAGAAAGAACATATGTTCAAAAAAGTCCTTTTTCCCAGGAGAACAACGTTTTTAATCAATTTGTGTAGTGAACGAATATTACAACTGTGGTGAGAACAGGCTATTTATCCCAAGCTTATCCATCCCAGTCATCTAGCTAGGGTATTCAAACTAATATCAAGTTGAGATTTGAAGGCCCTGAAAGTCCTACTCTCCACCACATTACTTGTTAATTTATTCCATGGTTCTTTCTGTTCAGCTCCTTCAGCCTCTTCTCATAGTCAAACCTCTCCACCCTGGCCTAGTTGCCGTTTTCGGAACTGTCTGTAACACTGCTACATCTCTTTTGTAATAGGCAGATGAAAACATACTCCAGATGAGGCCTCACTAGTGAATTATTTAATTTAAATGTAGTTCCCTGGACTTGTTCTCCACACACCTAACACCCTATTAGCAAATCTTGATCGCTTCTGCATACTATTTTGATATAAATACTGATGAATCCAATACAATTTCCAGATCGCTCTTATAAGAAGTACTTTCATGGTTCAGACCTCCATCTGTGAATTCAGATTTAGCATGTCTACTTTCTACATGTGATGCCTTACATTTACTTACATTACATTTAATTTGCCGCAGATCTTCCCAATCCTATAAGCTGTCCAGGTTCCTCCGTAACACTGATTCCACATGATCTGACCTTCCACCTAGCTCGGCATCATCTACAACATTAAGTTGCAGATCATTTATGTACGGTATATGAAAAACACCAGTGATCCCAGCACTGATCCCTGAAGGACACCACTTTTAATATCACTTAATTCTAAAAATGTGATATTAAAACACTATAACACTTGCTTCCTGCTTTTGATCAAATTTTGCACCCACAGACTGTACACTGTGTGTTCTAAATTGTCACTTCTTTTTGTTTTGTTTTCCTGTCTTTTATGTGGTACCTTATCAAACACCTTATGAAAATCAAGATAAACGATATTATATGCACCTCTGTTATTTATAAGCTTCTTTTGCTTCGTTATAAAATTCCAGCATATTCGTGAAACCCAACTTTTCCCATCATGAATTCTTGTTGATTGTTTGCTGATACTTGTGTTCTTGACACATGCTTCTCAATGTTTTCCTAAAAAATTGCTCCTTTTAATGCACACTAAACTTACAAGCCTATTGTTAGCTGGAGCAGCCCAATCACCCTTTTTATACAATTAGGGTAAGGGTTAGGCAATAGGATTAGGGTTAGGCACTTCAGACTGTGCAGGTTGTCCCTAACTCTGATGCTTTTTTAATCTGGCAACAATTCCCATATCCCAAAACATTTATTTTAGGATGGATGACTGTAAAATAGTCTGATGTGTGCATTTTGATGCTGCTGGTATCTGCTCTGCTGACCCTGTTCTGGAAAAAGTAGTTTTGTAAACGTGACTGCTAGAAATGATTTGCATTCCCCACACTGCTCCTTGCTTCCACAGAATTATCTTCAGTACTCTTATTGTTAATTGCAGACCGTCCAACTCTGTAATTCTGGTAATTCCAATCACATTTCAGCCATATTATCCTTGTCTATTACTTTGAAATATTCCTGCTTGGCAATAGCATTATTTTTTATGGAAATAGTTAAATATTTCAGCAATGTTCTAATAACCCTGATGAAATGCATGTGTACTTAAAAGGGCTGAAGGAGGCCATCCTCTTAAAGCAGGGTCTGTACTGCCCTCTGCTGGCAGGTGACTTTACCTCTGATTATCTGAATGGCCTTTTAGTATGAAGCAGGCATATGGCACCAATTCTGGTTATCAGTTAAGAGATTGATTTTCATCTCTTATGAGAGCAGTTTAACAGGCTTAAACTAAGACACATTTTACAGCATGGAAACAAGGCTAGAACTATATACTTGTAAGAAGGACAATGAAGTACATGTGAATTAAATGTAAGCTAAATATGAAAGCTTTATCATTCTTTTGCTGATATACTTGTATAAATGATCGATCATATGTAAAAAAAATGCACATTGTTCTTTCAACATTTAAAAGTGGAAATCAGCTAGAAAAAACTGATGCAAAACATCCTTGTTTTACAGCTACACCATTAATGATTTGAATGATGATTTATAGTACGCTCAAAGGTTATTTTTAGGAACGTTAACTAGGAAGGATATATGACTGTTACAGAGAATGGATAAGCAGTTCTTTTGATATGTATTCCCCGGAGTGAAGTGTGATGTGCCCACTAAGCTGTGGAATATGGCGTTTAATATTAAATCGAATTACCACTATGTAATAAAATAGTCAAAAATGCTGCTGGCTCACGTTGTAAGAGGTATCCGCATGGAATGTGGGCATACTATAACATCCACTGATTTTCATTCATAGCTTTTTCAAAGTGATGAAAATTCACAAGATAGCACCAGGTAAACGAGCATTTTAATTGCATTTAGACACCATGGGACTTTGTTAACATTTAGCTTATGAATGCTAATTACTCTTTAAAAAAAACAAGTAAAACACATCAATTTACTTGTGACAAGATACAAAATTAACTTCTAAAAGAAAAATCTGCTGAGTTTGCAAAGACATGTGGCTAATGTATCTGCATGTGCATTGTGTGCATTTGAATGTGGATGTAAGATGTTCAGTGTCATGAACCAGCAGACACCATAAAACCTGCGTTTAGTGTTCTCAGATCTTTACCTGTCCACTTTTTCTGAAATGAGATTATCAAATTCCAGTGGAGATGTTAACATGTATCTCTTACACTATACTTACTGCACATGAAATCTGTTAATGGAATTATTTTCATTGTACTTTGTTACACAGTGTGGTGTAGTGACTCTAAACTGGCTCTGTATTGGGCATATCTCTGTGGGTAAGTGGGCACAGGCTCCTTGGGGGATTTCTGCCCTGTACTATGTTGTTGCCTGCTTTGTTCCAGAAAACTGTCAGGACACATACCACTACAAGTCTGCATTGAATTAAGTGGTTTTGATAATGGATGAATAATTATTCTATTATATATTATTTTCTGAATAAGATGAAATGTATAATCATTATAGTACTTTTTTTCTTGTGTAATTTGATTAATCCAAAAATATCAATGCAAATAATTATAGGTTTGTCCTTTTGTCTTTTATAAGATGGGATTGGAATGATCACTTGTGTCTGATGTACTACTGCTTGTTCTCTCAAGGCTACCTATGTATCTGGATTTAATGTGGCATATAATGTGGTTTCCTTATTTTCTTATTGTACATAAGCATGCTTCTATTTTCTCTCCAGCATACATTTTTTTAATTAAGCAAATATTGATTCTATACTTGTTCATTTAATTCTTCAAACTACCTTGAGCAAATAGCTATTGTGAGCAACAGCTTGCATAAACTTTTTTCATCCCTTCAAAATATAATCCATCGATCAAATCTTTGTGGTCCTCCAAATTACAATTAATTTCAAGCTTCCTAACATTTGTTTATATCTCTTCTTGTTTGGAGTAAATATCTTAGTTATTCACTGGACTTTTTCTAATGTTGCCCCTGTGACATGGAGACCAAACATTGTAGATAGAATTCATGGCTTGAATCAAATGCAACACCTTCAGCTTTATTTGAACAAGTGTCTATGTTGATTTGTAAATTATTTGTTTTTGTATAATGCCTACAGGTTTTCCTAAATCTGTCCATCCATAGATTTTTCTAAACCCACTTTTTCCAGTACAGGATTGCAAGCAATCTGAGTTTTTCTGTCAACATCAGGCATAAAAACAGGGACCAATCCTCATTGCAAAGTTTTTCAAAAGACGTATTTCCTTACACCTGTGGTGGGTTGGCGCCCTGCCCGGGATTGGTTCCTGCCTTGCACCCTGTGTTGGCTGGGATTGGCTCCAGGAGACCCCCGTGACCCTGTGTTTGGATTCAACGGTTTGGAAGATGGATGGATGGATATTTCCTTACACTCTCATTGACTTCACACCAAGAAAAGTTAGAGATGCCATCAACTAAGATTCATATTAAGATGTGAAAGGATGTAGTAATTTGTGAAAACACAGTCCAACATTGAGAGAATGTGCAAACAACATACAGTCAGAGGTAAACCAGGATGGATCTACCATTGGGGTGTTCTGTGATGGCAAGGAACGTTTTCACCAAGACACCCAAGACAAACAATCAAGGGGGAACCTAAGAGGGAAAGTGAAATGTTTGAGTATCTGCTAGTCAAAATGAAAAAGTGAGGAAGTGGTCAAGTCTTGCACCTAAATTAAAAGTGAGAAATAACAAGTTGCACTAAATTAACCTGTGTCTGAGAACTGTATTGTTAAATGTATGATCAACTCTTGGTTAAGGAGCTAAGTCATCAAGGGGCCTGGTGGGTTCTTAATCCGACCCTAATGGTAATGACATTAGAAATGGGAGTTTAAGGTCTCCCAGTTGAGTATCTGTTAATCAGTACAGTATGTAATGCAAACAATACCTTTATTGAGGTCTTGTTAACTAGCACTAAGTGATTAATATATAGCCTCTGTACTGACATGTTGTCTTATTCACAGTAAAAAAGAAAGCCAACCCCAAACTGCCCCCTGCCCCCAAAGGGGTTGGAAAAATCAAATTTATAATAAACAGTATTTTAACATTAATATTGAGGAGTGATGTCAAACTTGAAAGCTGTTCTTAGTAATGTTGCACAATTTAACCAAATGCTTCTAAATAAGGGTACTGATTTTTATATTTCTACACAGTAAATGCAGGGCCTTGATTCCACATTTCCCGTATATTGGTGTGTTTAAACCTAGAGACTTCAGTTTCCCCCATAATACAAAAAAACATCCTGTTATTTTCAGGTAACATTAGGAATGTATTGATATGTGTGTGTGTTTAATAGTGTCCTATGATGGACTGGCATCCAATCTAGGATGGTACTTTGTCTTGCATGGGTTTCTGCCAGCATAATCACTAGTGAAGAGACAGAATACAGTAAGAGGTTTGATTTTTTTATTTTTGTGAATTTAACAAAAGAGCCTTTAAACTCTTTAAAACAGAAGTGTACAAATCATACTGAATTAACAGTAAATCTATTTTTATATTCTAAACACATAATTTATCTATGTTTAAGGACCGCAGAAGTTACATTGAACCCAAGCTCAGTATATAATATAGTACTGGCAAGATTACTGGGAGAATTGGAGATTCCTATTTTTTGAGGAGTGCATTTCTGGATAGTTTCATTTTTTTTTGTATGTTAAAGATTCATTTGGAAAGGGGAGATTGTTTGCAGTTATTTTTATATTTGATGATATTTTCTTTATGACGAAGCATTTCTGCCAGTACAGGTATGCAATGGTCAGGAGCAATACGCGTAATGCAAGAATCAACTCTAAATGTGGTCCCAGTCTATAGGTCACTCACACTCAGCCATCACTAATGTGCAAATCTCTAGGATGTAGGAGGAAACCCACATGAACTTACCTTGCCAAATCCATCTAGTCAGTGGCTGGGGTAGAAAAAAGAGATGCACAAAATTTGACTTTGATTATGGTTTACATCAAATGTATGGAAATCTGTCTCAGGACAAGAATACTGTGAACCACACTTGTAATCCAAGGCTTGGGAAGATGTTTCTTAGCCCATGGCCACCAAGTGATCTGTGTGGCCTACTCAATTTGAAACCAATTTGGATGCTTGTTCTTGTCATACCAGCAGCCCTACAACTTGTTTGTACACACTATAGGTAAGAAAGGCCACCAAGTTAAAAAAATGAGTCCTTTCATGCAATCCAAGCAAGAGGATCTCCCAATCTGACTGCACTGTGGCAACAGCTTAATAAAGCCATTGTTCTAATAGTGGCCAGAGTGATGAATTTGGAGGTGAAAGAGCTCTAGGAAATAGTTTGATAACATGAAAAGAGTATTGGGACATTGCCCAGGCATATTTAGACATTTGATGGAATACTGACCTTGACAGATGGTATTATCACTATATGCAGGTGGTGTGGGATTGCGGGTTCAAATCCAGCTAGTGACTCTGTGTAACCATGAGCAAGTCCTAAGGAGCTCCTGAACCGATGGAATCAGTCTTATCAGAAGTACAGGTAGTGCTGCAGTGTACTACTTTAGGTGCTGTGTTTAGTTCTGTTCTCTCTGTAGTTTAGAAGGGAAAAGTTCCCCATCTTAGAGGAGCTTAAGCATGTAAATGTGTTAATTATAGTAAATATATAGAAAATCATGAACTTGATACACAAACCGATGCTGTAATGTGAGTACTGAATGCTGGTGCTTACTAGAATGAGAGCTTGCCAGTCAGTGAAGCTACAGTCCTGACCTAGATTGTAAGGAGTCTGGGCACTGAGTGTACCTGCCATGGAAGGTTATCATCGTATGTAACACTGGGAAAAGTTTTGGGATCGTACACAGGACATACTGAAGATATTTTGTCTGTCAGCTGACTTGGGAAATGCTGGGCAATTTGCATAATCCATAGACTGTTAATGTGAAATGGGAGTTGTGATCTACTGGTACTATGGCCTTCACCTGGAAACATGGCATGGAAAATGGGAGGAGTATTCTTCTAAAAAAAGCTTTATTTCTGACATTTCCCTTGAAGTCATCTGTATGTACAGTATTTACTCAACCATTGTAGAGATCTATTATATAAATATGGTATATGGTATATATACTGTATGAGTATTACTTACCCTTCTACACCAAAAATCAACTAATGCATCACCTTGCATATTTTACCAAATGTTTGATTTCATGCATGACCATGCATCATTAGTTTTTTATGTCAATTGTAATGAGACTAAGGTATATACACATAAATTTGTATACTGCATTTTCAGAAAGCTATCACTGTTCAGTGCAGTATTTATGGCCATGGTTAAGCTCTGCTGCTTCCTAAAATGAAAAATAAAAAAAAGATTTTTTGAAAGAGAGGGTGAGAAAATTTGCACCTTACTATGGCATTTCAGCAAATGTCTTCTAAACCTTAGAGTACTAAGTACTGGTCTCCAAATGTCTCACAACAGTTTAATCGATAGTAAGTGTTCACTTATTCATGATGCAGTGAAAACGAAATATGTCTGAATGTAGTGCGACATTCAGTAGTGCCGATGTTATTGTTGGATTCCTTCTGTGCACTGTGTGTTACTGTGAGTAAGTGTACTGTGCCCACCGTAAATATTGAAATGCTGTGCAATGAACAGTAATATTTAAAATCTTAACATCTGTTGTATAATATACACAATGTTGATGTATGGTGAGCATAGAATATTATTGCTACTATGATTCTTTTTAGACCACACGATTTATTCTGTACAAGCTGTTTACATAAAGTGTCTATGCACTTATAAAAGACACTATAAATATAGATATGGCCACAAAAAATTATTATAAAGCTTAAGTATAACCTCGTTTTTTTTTTATGTAATTCGCACAGCAAGTTATATAACATGTTATCGTGCTTGCAGTTAAAGTGTTTCAGTAAACTAATAATATGCAAAGTGTGGGTGTTCCCATGATGCCAACTTTGTAAGATTTGTGTTTTGGTCAACACTTTATCTCCAGCCATGTTAAACCCAATTTGTACTCCTTACAATATTAAGTGAGCATGATTATGTGTTATTGCAGCCACAAAATGTTCCTTTATGACATCCCTCAAAGATTATTTTTCACAGCATATATAAAGTGAATAAATCAACTCTTACTCCCCTTAGCCTCCTGAAAGAAAGAAGAGTTTTCATTCAATTTACAAACATATGGTTTTTAGCAGGCAGTCATTATTGGTCCAGATCAGATATTTAATTATTGGTAGTGTGGCTTAGTTCCCAAAAGTACTTTAATTGTAGAAATATATAAAAAAAATAAAATACTGTGATTTGCATGTTGCTTTTGATAAAGCATTGACTATACTAATGTAGATGCTGCTTCATATTTTTATTGAAATTGAGTATATTAAGCATTAACGTATCTTCTGTAGTGTGAAAAGGAACAATGTTATAAACTGCTCATAAAGCAATTGATTATTTCCCTAAAATGTGAAATTTATATGTGTTGTTTTATCAAGCACAGTGTTAGTAGACCGCAAAAGCATATTCTTAATTTAAAACTAAGAGTGGATTTTATAATCATTATTATACAAGCCTATATTCTACAGTAAAGAGTATTAAAATAATTAAATTTAGCACATTGGGTGAAAACTACTCAGTGAATATTTCTGACATAAACAAAGATGAGGTTGTTTTATGTGGCATGGGCAATTTACCATTTAAGAGGATACCTTACATACACATTTAGTGTTATGCCATGTAATTCTGGATATTAGATAATTTGTCAGAAAGGTTAAAGAAAAGCATATGTCAGAAAGAGAAATATTAAAGTGAGTTGATCTATAGAAAACAAATTGACTACCAAGTCTGTCTCTGACTGCTATAGTAAGCAAATATGATACCCGATTAGGCTGCTTTTAAATGCTTTTAGGCTGCTCTCTCTTATATTGGAGAGGCATACGTGTATAATCTACTCTCTATATATAAAATCCTAAGCCTAAAAGTGCAACAATTTTGTGCAACGATTTTATGTGACGTTTTAATGTCACTTTTTTGACACGCTTTAAATCGGGCTTATTTTTAAACCTACATATATATGTTTGGTAGCATTCTTTTCAGGATTTATCGAACCTTAATGTGATGTTGTTAGATTTCATCCATCCATCCATTTTCCAACCCGCTGAATCCGAACACAGGGTCACGGGGGTCTGCTGGAGCCAATCCCAGCCAACACAGGGCACAAGGCAAGAACCAATCCCAGGCAGGGTGCAAACCCACTGCAGGTTGTTAGATTTTCAGATTCTTATTCCGTTTTTAAATTATAATCTAAAAAATATCAAGAACTCACATCCAGCGAGACGAGAATTTGTGCCAAGAGATTTAACCACACCCGGGGCCAGAAATAAAAGACAAAGAGTAGATGACAAAGACAGCTGCGGCACAGGCTTTTAAATGTTCGGAGCGCCATGTGAGATGCAGATCACGCGGCACGGCAGCAGCAGCAACTCAGCATCTAATCAAGCAAAGAGGAGGTAAAAAAAACAAAACAAAACTATTTGTTTCCCATTCTATCAGCGTTTAAGAGAGGGTTTTGGAGGAGCGACCACATCTCCTTCGGGTGTGTTCAGCCCCCCTCTTCACAACACGAGCGGCAGAGATGTGAAGTGGCTGGTGCGTAGTGCTGAATAGGGGGGTTGGCGAGTGAAGCGAGCAGGGATGAAGCCCCCTAGTATTTAAATATTTGATTAAATGAAAAGATTTCTAAATAGTGGTCTGGTGTTTTACAATCAGGATAAGCTTGGAATTTGCAAAATTTTTTCCTTATGAAACATTTGTTAGAAAAGTTAACTAAACCGTTACATGCTAAACCTGATGATGTATCACCAGTTTTTTATGTACTGTACTTACTATCTGGAGGTATAGCTGGTCCATTTGTAACCGCCTTCCAGAAGCACAAACAACTTCCTTCCAGTTCAAACACTAGCTATGTATTTTAGTAGTATTCCCTCTGATGCCACTTACATGATGCAACAAACTAACAGTGTTAGTTTTTATATTATACAGGTCCAGCCAGCATAGTATATCTGTTAAACACAGTGAAAAGGCTGGCTAAACAGGAGTTCTGTTAACAACCCTATACCCCAAAAAAGGCACCAATAAGATGGTACCTGCCCACAAAATGTTTTGTACCTGTACTTCAGTAAATTCAACAAATTACATTGTCCTACTTTTGATCCTCTAAAACAACACAAGGTTGCTGCTCTAATGTCACTACAAGCACATACTGTGTATAGTCATAGGGCCCTCTAGTGGCTCCTAGTATATTGGCCCAGTCTTACGAGCCACTACTCATTTATTTCCCAGGTTCCCCTTTACCTGATGGGTCACTTCCAGGTGCTGATGTAAAGCTTTTTGTTGTACATATATAAGAATAGTTCTCTTGTAATTAATCACCAATTATTCTCAGTGAAGGCAGTGTGATTTTAAAATACTTGTCAGAAATGACAGCTCATTGTGTGACAGCATAGGAAAGCTGAGTCAGGACCAGGCTACAGGAGGTCAGCCAGCATAATTCTAGGTATGGATTTACCATTTAATTGGTTACTATGTCTGAAATGGTGGAGGGTTTAGGTTAATTATATTATTGATTACATAAAGATATGTTAACTGTTTCATTTTCTTAATTATTGATTTATTAAACTGACAAGGAAAAGGCCGATTTTTCTATTTAAAAAGGGTAAAATTGGACAAGTGTTAAGTTATTGTCCACCAAAACAAAAAGGGGTAACTCAGTACTTCTGCCTGAAATTGGAGTCCAGTTTCACTGTTTTATGCTATCCAAATTCACTAGTAAGTTAAAAAGGAAAACCTAATTTACATTAAAATATTAAAGAGCTGCATTTTACTGTATTCAGATTGTATTCTTTTATTTGCCATGTAAACTATAAAGTAATAATGTTTGCAGTGCAATAAGCTATATTCAGAAGACCACTGACAGACATACATTTTCCATTGAGGATGAATAAAATGCTATCTACAGTATATACTGTATTTATTGCAATATTAGCAGACCTTGAGCCAAGTGAGTGTTGAGGAGCCAACAGGCCCCAGGTTTAATCCAAAAGAAAGGTGAGAAAATTGTCCAAAATAAATAGCATGTGAGGGTACTTAGAACAAGAAAAAAAAAAAGCTGTGTTTCTGAGTGTCCCGTCTCAGTCACTGATACTCAACAAACTGTCTCCTTCCTATCCAGGTTGATTTTGTAGTGCTGATTCCCAGAAAGGGTGGGTCCTAATAACATGGACCCAGAAGTGACATCACTCACCTTCTATATGAGGTTCTTCTATACTGTTGGTGGGTTTTAGATCTATCTATCTATCTATCTATCTATCTATCTATCTATCTATCTATCTATCTATCTATCTATCTATCTATCTATCTATCTATCTATCTATACAATGTTGTGTTTTCATCTTTCGACTTATTTGGTCAAAGTGCCAAAGAAATCTGTAATATAGAGATGATCTGTAGATGTGTAGCTCTGTATTGATTGATAAGCATGTCATATCAATGACCCTCATTTGACAAATGATAGTAGTACAGAAGACATAGTACATCAACCAGTATTTATCATTTGCTTTATTAATAAGAAATAAAAATAACTTTTTTATCAAATAATCAGAGTACAGGGAATCCCTCAAATTGTCCGTGACTTGTAGGAGATGGCACTGTCACTTACTGTTGTCACTAGGGATGTTGCCCCGTGTAATGTATGTGATCTCAAGGATGCATTTTTCCTGGAGGTGTCCATCATAGAGGTAATGTTTCTATAATGTATTCTGTCAAACAAATGCAATTAAGTCTGGATCATGAAGGTGCACATATTGAACATTTGTGATTATTGGAGGTAGGTCACAGTGGCTCACCCTTGTGAAAGCAATTTATGATATTTAAGTCCTCACTGCTTGCAGACTCACCTTCCTTTGCCCTACTGTTTGTGACATTCTGATGGGGAAAGTTAATTCTAAATCACTCACTGACTATTAGGAGACTAAAGGTCTCTAATACCATACTCTACCTTGTACATTACATGACAGTCATAAACAGTTTATTATAAAGATGATCTCCTGAAGACAGAGCATTAATATTTTACAGATAATGCTGGACCACTGCCTACTTCTTTGGCTTGATTACTGGGAACAGGGCCCATATATTTTAAAAACGGTATATGAAATCCTGGGCTTACATGGCACAATTTTTTTATAAAATGTAAACTTAGGGTTGTTTTTCAGAGGAAAGGAGAAAAAAAAGAAAGATGGCAAGAGATTAGGGCATGGAAAGGAAGTCCCCAGTAACTGTCCTGAATTAATAGCTTGGGGGGTTTGAGTCTGTTTGTTTATAGTCAATGCCCCATATTTGGAGTTTGAAAAGGATGCCCCGGAGGCCTTCAAATTGGCAGCAGAAAGCCATAGCAGCAGAGCATAGGCATTCTGGATTACATTGGCAAAAGCAGCTTGTTCAAGAGTCTTGCATCGATGCCTACAAGGGCCATCAAAATACACAGTAAACTGGTATCATCCCTGGCACATTAGATGAACAGCAGTTGTGGTTCTAGTCCTGATAACCCTACCAGCTATTGGAAGATTAAAATAACAGCTTTCTTACAGGGATGTAGTATGGCCACATACATGAAGTGGGAGTAATCAAAATAAGTACAGAGAAAGAGGAAATCTGGAAGAGTATCTGATCAGACATTTACTGTATAAAGAGATCCAAGTGCCTCATTGATTAAGCCCCATGGTATTTTTGTATTTTCCAGTTGAATCCATTATTCCATACGCGGTATGTGCTATTTATGAGTTTTGAACAGTATTCTTGTTTTAAAATGTAATTTTCTGCCACTGCCACTTATATGCAGTCATTGTCTCCTTCGTTTTGACTAGCAGTAAAAAAAAAGCCTTTAAAACACTTGGAAAGTGTAGGCAATTTAAAATGAATTAATGCTAAAATTATGTTTTCATTTACAGAAATATTTCTCTGCATTATCTATGAAATACAGCCGTCAGACAAGCCATATTTGCCTCTAAAAAAAGGCAAAGCAAAAAAAAAAAAGTGCTGTAATTCTTAAAGCCACCGCCAGGTGCGCTTGTGTTCTACTTTTCAGAAATTCTCCTCACTTGAGTTCATCCTCTGAATTAGGGACAAGAAGAGATCTCGGCATTTTTACTAAGCAATGCATCCAGAATGATGAAGAGCGAGCGAGCGAGCGAGCGAGCGAGAAAGAGAGAGAGAGAGAGGGAGAGAAATCCTTTAGTCTTTTAACATAGCACTGAGATCTCGGAAGGGCATCTACGAGAAACTGAGCCCGGGGCGATTCCCAATGAAGACAAGCCTTTTTGGATTAGCACCATCTTCTGATTTAATTACATTTTGTAGGAGAGATCGTTTGATAATTTACCATCTACAAGATAACTGGATATAAATGGTGATTTGTTGGGGAGACAAGAGTCTGTAACCTCTAACTACGAGTTCTTACTGGAGTGCTGTATCCATATACTCTTCGCCCCTTTCCCAATTTCATGTTTTTGTTTCTTGTCAGTTAATCTTCTTGGAATTTTCTGCAATGCTTACGGAAAAAAGGAGTGGACATTATAAAAAGGAAAGAAATTGACACGCTTGAAATCAATTTAAGGTGACAGCAAGTTTGGCGATTTGAGTTGATGGTAAATATTGAAGACATTTGCTCTCTGTTCGCAAATCGCAGTTTTTATGTGTGTCGATTTTTAAAAAGTTTATGCCTGCTGCACATGCATACATATGTATACATTTCTTAAAACTGTACCCAGGCGTTTGTGATTATTTGCCTCAGCAAAGTGAAACTTATTTTAATGATTATTCTAGTAATTATCATTCCATGCATCCATCCGTCTTCTCAACAGCGTAATCCAATTCAGGGACGTTTTATTAATTTTTCCATGAAGAGTGTCCCGTTGTTGAGAGAGTTTAATGGGCGATCGGCTGATTATATATTTTCGCTTTGAAGACGGTCGTGCGGCAAATTACTAGCATTAGTGCGAGAACGGAATGTATCTGTTCAGCGAGCTGCATTTCCCTGTCACCTTAGAAATACTGGACCCTGTATTGCCGGAGTCGAGTCGGCATATCATGTAGGAAGCCAGTGAGAAGCTGAGGGAGACACTTAACGAATTTTGATACTTAAGGGCGTTAATAACGCGACCTCGAAAGAATACAGTGCAGGTACGTGGTGATGTGTGTGTATGTGTGCCTGTTTAGAATCGGGTTGTTGTTTCAGTCGTTTCGGCACATTTATTGGGTGGTTATTGCGCTACTTTTGTGTAAGGGTGTACTTGAGACGTTTTTTTTTTTTTTTAAAAAATATCTTTCATTGCCACCTGCAGATATTTGAAAACCTAACCTCTGTAATCTATTGCAATGAA
The DNA here is from genome assembly GCF_016835505.1 of Polypterus senegalus. Classification (NCBI taxonomy): domain Eukaryota; kingdom Metazoa; phylum Chordata; class Cladistia; order Polypteriformes; family Polypteridae; genus Polypterus; species Polypterus senegalus. Next base: position 139,289,627 of record NC_053154.1, on the reverse strand, counting down.
AAATCAGTTATTCATTTCTGTGCGAAATGTAATAGAGCATCATCTTCACTTGGTGAAGGAAAATCAATTTTCGGCAGGTTTAATTAAAATTAATCAGACAAATTACTTGATATTAATTGACTCCTAATTAACGTTTGATGGATGTCGCCAGTGGATAAGGAGGTATGGTCGGATATAGCAAATAAATGGTAGTGAGTGTGTAATTTACAAAATGATTGTATGCATATAGAAGTATGTATGTCTGTGTAATTTGCATTCATTTTATGCATATGTTTATGTGGATGTATAGAGACGCATGCAAGCTTATATAATGCTCATTTTAAGCGAAAAATAAAATCCGAAGGTTATTTATTGCATTACTATGGTATGCTGAGGGCATTCTGCTAGCTGCTAATCAGGCAAAGCCATGCATTACGTGAACAAAGCTCATTGGAAGGAGTGCAAATAAAGCAAGGAAGCAAGAAATACAGTTGTGTATAATTTAATGTGCTTAATTATATAGGGATGTGATGAGTTCAACAATTTACCTTAAACAAAACGATGGGCGGTATATTTTTTCAACGCCGTTAAAAAAACTTTCTGGCCGGCACCCACTTGGCTGTTTCTGCCAGTCCGACAGCAGAGGCTGCTTTCATGATCTTGTCTTAAGTAATTAGTATTGGAAGCGCAAATGCCAGGAGCAGAACTGTATGGTGCTGTGTGCGCAGTCGGATTTCTGTTTTGAGCTAGCTGAGCGTGTGCTTGTGTGCCCGCTGTTTTGCGCTTGTCACATTTTTATCGTCACACGCAAGCAGGGCTGAATTCCATTTATCTTTTAAACGTTTTCTATCTGCTCACCTGTCAAGCCAGCGCACTTTCTGTATTGATGACCGGCAGAGTCCCGTTCAAAACGACATGGCTTTTGTTGGATTATTCCCTTGAATTTGGCAACTTTAATCTTAATTTATAAGGAATTGAGAATTAACCATTCCAGGTATCCTGAATTCTTTCCAACCGCAGCACTTATTCTTGACTATCCATTTGGAATTTCGAATAGTTTCTTTTCAACAACAGTACATTTTGTTTTTTTGCATTTGACCTGCAATATAAATGTTGTCATAGAACCTGTAAATAATTAAGTGTGACACTTTATGTTTGAAGATAAATGACAGCTCAAGTGGTTTTTACCTGTCAATAAGACTATTTTAAAAGGAAAGCCTTTGTGTCCCCGTAACAGTATTTCAGCTTGACTGGATTATACAAATGGACTGAGCTACTGATTTGAGAATTTAAGGTTTGGAAGCTGATGCTTTGTGTAGCAGTGAGCCTTGTTGGATGCTTTGCCGAAAGTTCACGTGGCAGGCCCTGTTATCAAAACGAGCAAAAACAATCTGATTCAGGATTCCCATATTCTTAAGACCCATGGATGCTAAGAACTACAATCATTTGTTAATACCAGCAGCAAGAATAATACTTGTTATTTCTTAATTTTGTTTAGCCCAAGTGTCTGCATTGGAAGTTTTTCCCATCAGGTCACACTTTTTTTTTCACTTTACCTCCCAGGCTTATTTCTTTGATAGCTTATAAGGTGATCAACTTCAGCCTTTTTTAGTAATTTTTCACTGAGAGCTTCAATGTACCACACACCAAATGCCCCTTTTAATTTCCAATCTATGACCTTATTATGTAAGCAACTGGTGTCCTAATCTCCCCCTATGAAATAAATGGTATGTAGTTACATAGGGGTTGGTGAGCTGTACGTCACATGCATTATTCATCTGCAACACAATTTGCTTGCCTGGTCTGCATTCTCTAATATACAGTGCAAAGGCTGCACCTCAGGGTTGCAAATCAGTTTGAGTCCCAACGGGCAAGACAGCCAGCCTGACAGGACTTGATAGAGAGCTAGGAGGAGGAGGAGATCGGGCAGTGCTCTCAGCTAGGCTCTCTAGTTCAGGACTCTGCGTGCTACTGTTGTTTTATGAGAAATAGTTGAAAAATAATGGCCAGCCTTTAGCCAGGGTCAACAGTGTTTCAGCTACAGCTTCTAAAGGATTAAGCTGACCCCTCCGTAAAGCATAAAAAAGAAGTTTTATGCAAGTCCAAAAAATAAAATGGCAAAGGGAGATTAAATGTTAATAGTTTTGCATTCTAAAATGTTTATTAGATGTTCTGACTCATTTATATTCAATACTAACCATATGGAGGGGGGTCTTGATTGTTTTCAGCTTTCTGAAGATCTCTCCACTTTACTCAATTTGCATAACAGGCCTGTTTTGAGCGCTGTAGTCTTCCAGTAACGTTGTTACTGATGAAGTGTTTCCAAGCATATGGGATCTGATATTCGCTGATAGGATTTTCACAGTGATAACTGCTGTACTCAGAAGTGCCCTTTGTCACTATGTTGACTAGACAAATTGATCAAAATATGGAAGATGTGCATTGTGATAGACAGAGCTACAAAACTGTCCATTTTATCACAGAGTTCTAAGAAATCTTTATGACTGCTATGTGTTCCATATGTCAGAGTGTATTTGTAATGGTTAGACTGATAGTGGTGTTCATTGGAATTAGAAGTTCCAGAATGAATAGCTGATTTGTTATCAGGGTACTGGCGTTAACACAGATCTGCAGCGTGCTTTTAGAGTTTTCTCTTCCAAGAACAAAATATATAATTTTTGTTCTTTATAGCTACACATTTCAAAAGCATCCAAAAATAAAAAGTACATTGAATTATAATGGAAGGTCTAATCAAAATATGTTCTTGCAATTCATTCATTGCCATCTTTCAATATATCTGGGCCTGTTTTAGCCACATGTGCCCTAAAACAATGTGAACACCTTGTTAACCTCTGGCCTTGCCAGGATGGTGAATGGTTGTTGCCTTTGTTGATTTTATAAAGTATTGACTTGATAACCAGGGAATAAGTCTAACTTTTATGCCTGTGTCTTATATATTGATTGCTTTTTTGTAGCAGTCTTATGATGGTGGCTGAAGGCTTTATGTTGCATTGAGAGCCAAGGATGGCTGATAACGGGCTAGGAGACAGCAGATTTCTTTGGGGATTTTATTGTGGTGATTGTTTAATAATGCCTGACAGTTTTAGCTGTTTTTGGTTATTGAGCATGAACAAACATCATAGTAAAAGTCTTAGTCATTGTGAAATGTTTGGCAGTTGCCTCCCTAGCCATTGATTTTTATCATGTACTGTACTTGGAAACATGTGGAAGAGATCTGAATCTGTGGTCTGTGAAGACTGCTATACAAAAATAAATTAAATTGGATTGGATAACCACCATCAAACAGGAATGAAGTTTTCCATCTATTAATTTTCATAAATATTTGCAATATTATACTTAAGGGTACAGCAGTTCTGGTTCAGTTAATAGCAAGCTTACAATCCATTGTAAGGCACATGCAACATTTCTGGAAATAAGCACACTGGGGACACTTTAGCTTGTGCCAGTTAACCTGACAGCTTGTAGGTAATAAAATCATCACGCAAAGGTCAGAGATGATCTCTCCTAAGAATAAAAATGTAAAAATATAGACCAGTGATAGTGCATTAAAAAAATACAAGTTTCAATAGATTTTAAAGGACCGAGTCTAGGTACAGTAAGCAAAGCTGCATTTAAACACAGAGAATTGTAAACTTGATGAATCTGAGGCCAGGGTGAACTGAAATGAAAAGATTCACTGGACATTTTAAGGAAATACTGGTGTTGTGGTGTGCAGCTACTGTAACTGGCAGTTATTGGAAGACTGGTGATCCTTTGGTTGTACTAGTGAAACTCAATTTGACCACTGCCTCACAGCTACTGGTTAAGGATTTAAACAGCACAATGTTGGTCAAGGTGTTTGCATGGAATAACCTTTTATTGCCTTGGTTTCCAATGTGCTTGTATTTGTGTTGCAACATTAGGAGAAGATTGTCTGATTTGTTTGTCATAGCCTAGAAGATTGTGTAAATTCATCAAAACAGGCCTATTAGGCTAAACATTGACTTTTGACCAAGGTTGTGATTCAGAACATAGTAAACTATAGTAAACTCTGTTGTTCTTAACAATAATCTATGGGCACCATCTTGGGTTCAGAATCCATGGCTAAACATTGTTATTTGTAGATTTGGAATGGGTTTTTCTCCAGTTATTCCAGTTTTCTTCACCAACATATAAGCTGGGCAGAAATCGCATTCCAACAGTTATTCCAGCCCCAGAGGAATGGACTTCACTTACAATCGGCAAGACTGCTCTGTATGTGTGTTTTTTTTTTTTTTGTTGTTTTTTTTTGTTTGGGCAAAATTTCATCCATTGATTTTTCTAATCAAAGCACATTTTCACTAATGAGTCTGTAAACAAATACAAATATTGAGGGCACCAACCACTCAGACTGGAGGACAGCTAAAGCCATTAGCCAACTAGAGTTCAAAAAGCAGTATGGTTGACCGATTACCTGCACATTACAGAGGATTACAACAGCAGAGCAAGTGCTGTAGGACAGCACTAAGTAGCGATCTGAGGTCCACAATGCAAATATTGTTTTGCTACTTTATGTAAGTAAGAGAACTCGCTCAATTCATAATGGGAAGTTGTTTAACAATAATGTTGATATTAGAATGCCCCAGTCTTTTACCCACATTGACACCTATTCCAATAAGTTGGATGATTTTCTTTCATTTTCGCACTTGGAGATTTGTTTCTCATATTAGTGATTAATAGGTTTCTTTTAGTAGCTGAACTAAGATTTACTAATTTTCTGTTCCACCAACCTCCTAAAGGATATAAGAAAATTTTTACATATCAGTGTCCGTTTAATGGCTTTAACAACCACCTGTCACCAAAGGGGTAGAATACTTTGTCCTCCAACTATTGACATATTGTACATGAAGATCTGGCAATAGTACTTCATAATCGGCAACTGTACATCCACAAGTCTCTTTTTATTGTGGACGTTTGGTGAACTTCCTTGACTTTCTTTACTATATTATACCTGTTATTGTCTCTTATGAAAAATGTTGGGCTGTTTCTGTTTGTAAATATTGTGTGCACTGCAGAAGTACAACATTTCACAGGCCTTTCCTCTTAACATCATGAAGCCAGCTATAGTCAAGTCAAATCAAATTTCTTGTCATGTTTACTCAGTACAGTGAAAGTCTTATTTGCAGCCTTCTTCAGAACAGTTATGATAGCTTCCATTTCTTGTTTCTACTGTGTTTATGTTGCTGGGCATCTAAATATGTGGGTTTGCTGCTGCTGAGTTTGCTAGTAGGAGACTATAGATTTTCAGGATGTTTAACGCTAACCATTCTGGATGTGAGGTGTCTCTCAAACACACGCGTGTGTATATATAGTATTTTTTTATTTGTGGTATTTGTCAATGATGCCATAGCAAGTGTGTCATTTCAAGGCATAGATAGGCTGCCAGTTGAACACCCCCAGCACAGCAGCACCAATAGTTTTTGGTTGAATAACCTATTGTGTTACTAATACAACAACAAAATAACAATTGTACTCTCTAGTCTTCAAAATTTTTTATTATATTGTTTATATCTGAATTAATTAGTTGGTGTGATTAAATTAAGCCCTTTCCATTATGGTGACAAGCAACCATATGCTAAAGTTAATACGGAGATTGCCAATTATCTTCTAAAGGCTGTCAACACATTTATCAGATTTTATTTGAATTTTAACCAGCAAGTAATGATGGACTATGCACAGTCCGGTGTGTGTATTTCATTTGTCCCGAAAAGAGACATCTTTGTTACGTGTATTTAGTATGTTAGTAAGTAGCCTTGTGCCACAGAAAGTCAGGGATTCATTAGAAGTATCTGGTGATCGCAGGCAGGCTTTAGTGTGAGATGGACTATGTGTAAATTTAATTGGCCTCAAAGATACCAGGAGACCACTGAGAAGGTGCAATGGAATATGTTGGTGAAAGTAGCATGCATAGTGATAGCTCCAGAAGTAGTTAGCCCTGAGGTACAGAAATAAGGACAAGACAGTGGGGACTTTTCCCCATAGGATATCATGACTCCAGTTCAAAATGTAACATCAAGGAGTTACTGTGCCTGTAATACGTTATGGGTAATAGGCTACTTGGAGGTGAAATGGCCTGTTAAAGTTGAGTTGAACTGCAGGAAGGCTTGGTACCAGTAGTAGGGGCAATTTTAGAAAAGGAGTCCCAGAGTACATTCCTGACTCGGATGTCTTTAAAAGGTTTTTATCCAGAATTCATCATCTGGGGCTTAAAAGCCCCTTCTAATCATTACTTCTGGGAACGATGGGTTTATAGGTGAATCAGAACAAGTGTTCAATTGCCAGGAGGAAGGGTGGCAATAAATTCTATCAAAGAAGAATAGGAGGTAAGAAGGAGGTGTGCTTAGTATTTATGTATTATAAATGCACATATACATGTAAAAATGTGCATTTTGTTTATTGAATTCTGACCTCAGGATAACTTGTGTACCCCCTATTATATCTTCATAATAATAATGCTAATAATTATACTGGTATAGCACATTTTCCATGCTCAGAGTGCTTTAACAGTCATGCTTTGGCCTTCTGGCATGCTGAGTTGCTTTCCAGTAAGTATTGTCTTCTGCAAATCAGACCTTGATTACCCATGCATTTTAAAAGGAACAGAGTTGACAGGTTAAATGTTCCTTCTAAAATCCATTCTCGGTATTTTACAAATTATTGGAAATCCATGTGTTTAGCCCACTGTTTGTTTATTTTCTCTGACTCTCATTTATCCAAAAACAAAGAATTTACTTACGAGTTAGTATACCAAACCTAGTAGTCTGATAATTACTCATCACTGAGAATCAATCTACAAAAATCAATCTTAGAATATTCTGGACTGCAAAGAGAAAGCTCAGATTTTCTTTTGTTGTTTTTTATTTATTTATTTTTGCTGTTCTATGTGCAGAAAACACTGTAATTTGTGTTTGTGTGATATTAAATACAAAAGCACCAATAAATTTGAAAGGGCAGCTCAAACACACAATGCAGTTTGTGCAGTGCACACCGTTTATACTACACAAAAACACTATGAAAAGCAACAAAAGAATTACACTCTGCTCTTATGATTTGGAAAAGCTCAAGTCTCTCCTTTACTCTGGTGTTGATGTTAGCAGTCTCAGCCATCTTATTAAAGTTCTGTAACCGAAGGAAGTCAAAGCACCCATCTGTCCCTGCTAACATTTCATCAATGCCTATTGGTGTGCCTGTTTCCTGAGACACACCGTGAGTTCCTCCATCTCCGTGTACAGTCAGGGCTGGATTATTGCCACAAGCGAGTTCCACATTTGATCACAAAGTAGCTCTCTTTTTTCCAGTCCAAGATGCCAGCTGGAAAGTTGGCAGTGACGGTCAGCAGTCACAGAGCATGTTCCTCTTGAGAAAAGCATCCTCAGTAGCACATTATTTTTTATGCTGGGCAGGTGTCAAGTCTAACCCAAAAAATAAAGTCCTGTAACCATGCATTAATTATAACCAAATAAAAAGGACATGGACTGCCATGGTCCGTACATATTTTGGTAATTTACTGTAGCAGGTGACCAGAGACTGAAAAAGAAGCAAAAACAAACTGTGACTAGGAGGCAGAATATGCAATGTGTTATTGTTCTGACAGAATTTGTTATAACACATAGTGACAATATGACCCGGGAGTAATAAAACACTGAGTGTCCAAGCAGCAGCATGGATAAGTTCAACATGTTGATTAAACATCTCTGGAAAGATTGGCATTGCTACCATCCTGGAAGATTTCTGTAGAGAAAACACCTTAAATGTATTTTATATTATGTTAAAATGGTACCAGAAAGCTAGGTTACCACATACTTTAATTAAGAGGTTGATATTGTTGTAATATCCTCCTTTAGAATATTGAATAATGGATTATATACAGTACCTCTATAGCTGATTACAAGAAAATAAAACTGTGTAGCCGTCTGAATAATTCTGGGTGTACAAATAGCTGTTTTACTGAAAATTGTCAAAAGTTTTGTTGTAATACTCTGCTTTTCATTTTTAAAGGTATTTGTTGTGTATTATTCATGTGAAGGGCTGGCAGCCTGTCCATGTTTGCTTCCTGCTTTGTACCCAATACTCTTAGAATAGGCTGTGCCCCCTGCATCCTGAACTGGATTAAGTAGGTTTGAGATTTGTTTTATTGGGGGTTTGATGATAAATACTGTAGAGCAATGGATGCATATAATAAGGTGTCTTTATTGGTGCCAACTAGTGGAAGATGATGCTACCATTTATATTCCCTCCATCATTTTCCTTCTTGCATTTGTGCTCTTCTGCTTATAGGATGTCAATGTAGCAGTTTCTTATCTAAGCAGGGGGAATGTTCCCTACTGTTAAATGTTGTGTTCAGCCAGCAAGTCCTGTGGAAAAACGGAAACTACTGTCGGTGGACTTGAACGGAGGCTTTACTCGCCTAATCGTATTGCTGACAGGTGGCTAATTTACGAGCCATGGGCACTCCTTGTTTTGTTTTAATTAAGCCAGCCTGCTAATCTCTAGAGTACTTCTCAGAAGCCTTGCCGCTTTCATTTCTCGCATTACTCGCCAGCTTTCGATCTTATGATCTTGATCAAATCTTGACCCTGTTTATTTCACAATTTTTTGGGCAGCAAATTATTTGCTTGTGCAGTAGATAATATAAAATTAACGGGAACTCGGCTCCATCTACTGTCCCCTAAAATATCTCTGTCTTTTTTTCCAGTGCCCTCCTTGGTTTTTTTGGGGTTTTTTTTTCCCCCCTCTAACTCTCTATATTGCAAATCCAGAGCTCTGTATTTGTTCAGTCTCCCTTCTTCCATTGTGTCAGTTTGCACATGCATGCTTAACATCAGGATTTTCTTACTCCACATTTTTTCTTTTAGTTAATAAAAAAGCAAGAGAATATGTAACTGTTTTTGTGTTTTGGCTATTAATAGGAAATTACATGGTGGTTTTAAAATGTGACTTTCAGAAGAGTCTCTCACATGTTTTTGCTGACTTTACCGTCAATCCATTATTTCAATTTTTTTATTTTATACTGCAGATTTAATAGTGAACATTGTTTGAGTGTGTCTATTTTCTTGGTGGTCTGCAAAATGTAAAGCTGCTATTCAGATCAAAAAATGATAAAAAAAAAACTCAATATATTGCTCTCTTCTGCCATCATTTACATTTTTGAACTGAACACATAGTTCCACTGGGGTTTGAATAGGATTCTTGTTTGTCTCCCGAGCCTTCTAATCCCCAAGTTCCAGCTCATTCTTTTTGTTCAAGTGATGTATTGTTGCTGCAGTCTCTCAGGGTCAGACTTTGACTAAAGGTGAATGGGCTTTCTGCCATTATTCTCTGAAATTTAGATTTTGCTGTGCTTTTTTTTTTTTTTTTTCTCTCTTTCAAAATAATAGATTTATAAGACATATGCTAGCTGATACAAGATGGTATCCAAACTCCGTTCATTTAGTTTTTTTTTTTCTGAATCATGCTGAAGATGAACTTGAATTAGAAAGGTTTTCCCCTCAGTCAAAGAAAGATGTTCCCATATCTTGCAGTTAGAAGGAGCAGCTCTTGCATATGCTTTGTGTGGCTAACATTGCGTTATGAGAGAGAGAGAGAGAGAGAGAGATGGCAATGTCATGCGAGTATAGAGTAGTTGAGTTATGGGATACAACTGTTTCATAGTAGCTGAGGATGAGCTTTTAGAGTTCAGTATTCTCAGGAGTCTTCTGGAAGTGATGTTATCTGGTGACCCGTTTTTCTAGGAGTGACTCCAAATTTGAGTCGTAAGGCCAACATTAGCCACATTTCTTGGAGCTGGTAGCTGTTAGAGCAATAGCTGTCTATATCAGGTTAGATGCATAGACAGGAATTGGAATTTGCCATTTCATTTTTTAACACAAACATCTTTAGGATGAGAGAGGAAAAGCAAAGTGAGACAGATAGTAAGTACTGTATTGACCCTGATCAGAAATTCAGTTGCTGCAGCAGCAACACAGATCATAACTTACAGTTCAAAACAGTTAACAAATGCAAAATTCAGACCTTTACAGCCAATATAAATAATAATGATTGGATGATATAAAAATATTTGCCACTATACTAATGCTGTGTATCATAACTAGATATGGTGAGGACAGGCACGATGGGAGGTCTTGTGTTAATGTGGCAAGGAATAAGATAACATGAACATAAGATTGTCAAACCTTCATAAACCAAATCAGGGTTGTGGATGGTGAGTGCCTGTCCAAGCAGCATTGTGTCTTAGGGAGGAACCAAAGTTATACCAGGCATCAGCCACATTCACCCCAACATGCATTCATAGCCATTTTAGAATCACTAGTTGGCTTGACATTCATGGAGGAAAATCTATTTGGAAAATACCACACAGATGGTGTCCAGACATCGGATTCAAAACCAGCCTGATAGAGCTGTGAGGCGGCAGAGAGCTAAACACAAGGCCGCCACATAACCCTTTAGGAAACACTAAAGAGTAAGTAGGAACATTGCCGCTATTTTATTTTTTTTGCTGTGATCCATTTTTTATTGAAATTATCCAATAAAAAGAAACAACTAGAAAGCGTAGCAGAGTTAATTAATTTTTAACATAAAAACACCCACTCTCCACCCAGTCCATCTTCACCATATGTGTTTATTGGCCTATCACATGCTGAGCATACAGTAGAATTCAAAATAAGTAGTAACATAACAGTTTTCAATAATAGATTTTATGATTTTAAACCAAAAAACAGGCATCTGTTGTGACAACAGCATATAATATTAAATATTTTTTATGTAAAAAGTCATGTTACTGATTCTAATACAAATGCAAACTCAATTATAGGCTCATAATGTACCAAACATATACATCAACAACTTACAGAAAATGCTCTCGTGAATAAAAATTGAACTTGCTCAGATGTGAACAACAATGTACGTTTTAGACCCACCTCCTCGAGTTACTTCTAAGTTCATACCCAAAGCTGGAGCATCTCAGGATTATTTAGTGGCAGTCTGTTAAACTGCACAGGTGAATTGACCTTCTGATGGTTGAAGTGTCTCGGATATGCACAGGTATAATGCATGTTCTGTTCGTTTTTAGTTGTGTTTGTTTCTCATTGAACTTTGCAATGTTAATATTACATGAAATTCAATATTAGACAACAAATAAGGAGTGTGACTGGGTTGGAAAAAAAAGAAGAGTCACTTGAAATATTGTAGTATTAGCTAGGTGATCCAGTTTTAATAAACGGAAGTAAACCGAAATCGTGCTCTGTGGCACAACGAAATTGATGGCCTGAAATGGCCCAATTAATAGCGATTCCCAGGCTCTCTCAAGCTGATCAGGGAGGATTTGGAAACTCGCAAGAACTTTGTCCAGTTCAGGTTGCAGGTCTAAAGCGAGACGTTATCTTTATCTTTAGCCTAGTTTTATGTAGTGTTGACTAGAGTGGGCAGGGTCAGTTTTGGGTACCTTAGGCACAGTCAGTTGCCCTTACTAGGTCGCTTCTAGGAGCTATGGGTGGAAAAGAAGAGAAAGTTTAGTGTGAGCGCCCCCTTTCATCCCAAGGTGGTATCTTTCGCGCCCAAGTGTGACAGCAGTTACTGTGTTATAGTGATGAATGAAGTGGTGAGGCTGGTCTTCAGTTCAGACGCTTGATCTTGTTTGAGCCTGTTCCGTTTTTGTTCACTGGATTTTTAACAGTAGTTTAGTGTGAGCATACGGCTGGATGACTTGACAAGTCGATTTTCTAACATGGGTAAGTAACAGGAAGACTTTCATGATCGTTTTGAAACGTTTTGCTGCTCTCCAGCATTGGCTGCTATAGATTGCTATTCTCTCAGAGTGTTTATTTCCATTCTGCATGTAAACTTGAGATTAAAAAATTTTCTTTGCTATCATTACAAACTACATGGGCTAAGTAGCATAGAACACATATTTTTTTGGGGGAGTATTCCTTAGGAGAACTGACACTCGGTGGAGCTTCCTGAACAGACCTAAGGAGCATTTCAGAGGGGAACAACAAGGCTTTGATGTCCCAAAAGCATACATTCTTAGATATTTTTGTTGTTTTATTTTGGCATTTTTTCCAACCAGCATATTTATAATTTTGTGAAAACTAAAATATCCTTTTTTTTTTTTTTTTTTCTTTCTAATCTTCTTGGTTTGCTGCCTCCATACTGGTGTTGGAGCTAAATAAGTAAAGGGAAATCCATAAGCTGTTTAAATAGGTAGGCTTTTGTCAGGGACCAGAAGTACATTAACTCCTTACAGTGACATTTTGAATTTTATCATAGTAAGGTTTTCTGTCACCCACTGAATCACATGTGCATTTTCACATTATTATATTTGACAAATAAAAGTATGAACTTTACTTGGAAATGACAATGGTCCACTGTATAGAACAATTTTACTTTTATGGATTTCCATCCTTCCATCCTTGAATCCTGAAGTTTAAGTGTGTAGTTAAGAGCCCATTCCATGTGTGCAGAAAGAAAGCAATTTAGCAATTAGGCATCTTTGCTCATAGTTTCTCTGATAAGAAACTGTATTCCTAAACTAGTTTGCCTGTATTTTGGAAGTGTTCAGAATTAAGTACTGTTCTCTCCTTAAAATACTAAGTAGAAACATTGTAAGCATCTCCTCTTCCTCTGTTGAACAGCTGAACTTTAAAATTGATGATAATTTTGCCTAATGAAAGGGTCACCTAGGGTAACGGTTGTGATTGAATTGGTACAGAGTGACCAGTGTTGACCAGAGTACCAATCGAGCGCACATTCTAAGCTTACTGTTTTCAGTATAATCCAGATTCTATACATATGTGGAATAGTTACCATAACAAGGATTACAATTCAGTGCTGTCTTCAAAATGAAAACAGTTTAGTAATTAAAATGGATTTTAAACCATGTATAATACTTCTCATGTAGAGAAACCAGTGGCCATCACTTTAGAGTAATATTATCTAGCATGTCAACTGTAACACTGACACTACCCATTCCGTGGGTCGCATCCCATTCTGTGAGTCATTATGTGCACTTTATTAAAACTTTAAAAACATGCTATAGATCAAATAAAAAAATCTGCTCAAAGCTTCATTAATACAAATAACCTAATTACCATTTCAAACAGCCGTAACCCTCTGACAATTCAGTTTTGCTCTTCCGAGGACTTAAATATGGAGTTATTAAATGTTAGATTGTTCACCAACAAGAAATTTCCAACAATCTTATTAGTGATAGGAAAATTGACTTTAAATATTAAAAATATTACTTTAAGTGAAATGTGGCTTAGCTCTGATGGTGCAGCTTCATTAATCGAATCTGCACCTCCGAATTACAGCTTTGCTCATGCGGTTCGACCAAGGTAAAAAAAGGCATCAGTTTAGCAAATATTTATTCAAGTCGGTTAAAATGTAAAGATGTTGGCTTTGGTATGTTTGCATCTTTTGAGTATCTTGCCATTATTATTCAAGGAGTTTCTCAGTCTCTAGTATTGTCCGTGTATACACCTCTTAAATATAATGTGTCTTTCTTTGAAGAATTCTCAGACTTCGTTTTAATGATCAAAAATTTGACAGGTTCCTAATTTTTGGCGACTTTAATTTTCATATTGATAATCAGGTGACCCGAAAGCAAAAGAATTCATGAACCTCCTGCATTCTTTTGATCAAAGGAAGCACAGTTGCAGTTGCTTATCTTGTTGTCTGAGGATGTCAGATTACACAATGCCTTATCGCAATGGCTTGACAAATCTTATGAAATTTGTGACGACTTTCCAGTACAGTTTTACATTTTTATGGTGTTGTGATCTTGGCCCTTTGTGTGACAACAAGTAACGTTCTGCCTGTCTGAGGTAGTACTATAAGAATGCTTTCCAGGTATAGCACATTTAGCAGGAATCTGTCTTTTTTTTTCCCTGATTCCGTCATGGTACATAAAACATATGGCAGATGAGAGTCTCTTCCGTTTGCGTGGTCCAGAACACTTGTGCTTCTTTTTTCTCATTGCTGCATTATATTTCATTGTGAGCACTCATTGGTTGTCTGCTCTTGCTTACGCACAAGCCCACTCTTCTGGGCTTTAAGACAAAATCAAATCAGTTTGAAAGTGATTGTAAACAAAGTTATAAATGACAGAGGTTTGCTTGTGTAAAATTGTTTAATGTTACAGGGCCTTAATAATGAGCTTGCAAGTTCTAATTTAAATTTCTCAATAGGTTTTATGAGCCTATTTATCAGCTATTGATAAGAATGTCATGGTTATTAACAGGAACTAAGTGAACAGAGGAGTATAACAGACAGAGGCATAAATATGAAGTTATTAGAGTGTGATACATAATGAAAAAGGCTATTTTTGTGGAGTAACCCCAATGCTACTCTAATCTTTACCATTTTTTAAAATTTTGCAAATCTTAAAAAAAAAGCAAAACAAAAGTTTTGGGGAAAGATAAAAAGCTTCCAGCTTTATCAGATGGTTTGGCTCCCTGTTTGATCCTAAGCTAACCACTCAAAATGTGTGTATTTTCAGTATAAAATGACTATAAATAATTTTACCATGAAATATAACAGTGAATGTTAAGTAAAGATTTTTTATTTTGCTTCCCATGGCAAGAGAAATGATCCAATACAAAATAACTTACTGCTGTTTCCAAAGTCAAGACAACAAGTTTGACTACAAATGCCCGGATAGTTGTGAAGTTTACATTTAATTAAACAAAATTCACATACTTTAAAAAACTAATAAAAACTAATCATAATTATCCATCATAAACATAAAAATCTAAGTATATGCTCAAGTACAAAGCATCACAAAGCCAATATATTGCTGTGTTAAGTAAAATATGTGATAAACAAATGACTTCTGCTTACTGTGAATGCTATCCAAGTTTTAAAAGATAAAAAATGAAAAAAGAAGAAAGACGTGCATGTTTCACCATATTAGTAAAATGTTGATGAATCACTGGGAACATCTTGAATGCAGCTTCTAAAGGAGACCTGCACAAAAAAATGAAACCTGTGCAGTTGTAAAAACATCCAGTAGGAGGAAGTTTGGATCTGAAGAAGTAAAAGTGTAAAGAAAACTGCACCCAAGTTTTCTTTATGGATTATGACTTCCTTCTACATGATTGGCAAATCTTGTGTGTGACTTGTCATGGACTGGTACTCCATGGCGGAATGGTTCTTATATTTGAGCCATCACCATTAGCGTATGTGAGGGGAATATGAATTAAATGGAGAATGGGAAAGGTTTTTTCCTCGCTGATCACAATAAGAAAGCCCACTATCTAATCTTATACTGTACATTGCCCCTTTATTTAGCAATTTGTATCTGACTACCTGAGCCTTAGTCTTACAGACACATATACATGGAAACAGCCACAAGGAAATTTTGCTTAAAAGTTGGCGAGAACATTTGAACAACTTACTGAGTGTCATATTTATGAACCAATCCAATGCTTAATGAAGGCGGAGCTCAAATGAAGGGTGGTGCTTTTGAACTGCAATGATCAGAGGTGGTCTTGTTAACTTGGTCTCATAAAAAGCAAGCTTCTGATTATGATGGATTATTATGGTCTACTATAGTCTTATAAAATACCGTATAAACATATGGATGTGTGTTGCATGTGTGCAGAGCACACTGCATATGCTAAAAGTAAACATAGTACTAAGTCAGATTATACATTGACATTTGAAGACTTCAGTGGACAAGCGATAAAAGAAAACAATGTGCCATTGCTGTTTTTTGCAGCTGATGTGAGGCTGAAAGAAGTTGGAGCTACATGCACGAAAATATTAATTTTAAAATATTCATTCAAAGTAAATAGTGTATCATATCTCATCAAAAGGAGGTAAAGATGACTACCATTGAGACACTTGATAATGAAGAGCCACAGGAGTTGAAGATTTTGTTGCCTAAAACGCCTATATCAGTTAAGTGTGCCTGATAATATTAACCTCACTCCAGCAGAACCACGGATGAGGCTGCACAACATCCACATGATGGCACATCCAAATGAATAACTAAAGTAAGTTAAAATTGCTGTCTGATTGGAAATGCAAACATACCATGACCAAATAGCAGCAGAGTTTTAACATGTGGTATATCCACAGACAAAGCTTATCTAATCTCTCTTTGCTGTTGTTATGCCGTATAGTGATGTAGTAGTTAAAATGATAGAAATATATCATAGCAGACAGAGGCACTTCAAAAATGCATGGTGCCAAGTATGTACAGTGCTCTACGTGTTTGTGTGTTTCTGTCTGCCTGTTATGTCGCCAGACTCGTTAAAATGTACAAATTAATGAATTCTCTTTAGCTATCTTGTTCTACTGAGTTCCTGAATTGGGAACAATAATTTTACATTTGTTTTCTCTCATTAATAACTCTCTTTTGTTCAATCTCTCTCTCTCTCTCTCTCTCTCTCTCTCTCTCTGACTTTTCAAAGTTATTTTACCAAATTTTCTAATACATAAATAAAATTGGGACACAGTAAACCTGAATATTTAAGTTGCACAGATTGGAGGAAATGCAAGATAAGTTTTCAGGAAAAAAGCCCTGTGTATAGAGCCTTTTCAGTGGAGAGTTTTGCCACTATTCACTACAGACTTTTTAATGAGTTGTCCTGAGACGTGTGTTTTTGTTTGATAATCATATCTGGACCCATGAGACTACCTGTAAATATCAGAGGTAGCTGTAGGTGGATGATCTCAATGTGTCCATAACACACATGAATTTAGTTCCTGAAATTATCCCAGAAGTGCTTTCAGGGTAAGATATAAATTAGTACTTGAAGGTGTAGATAGGTGGATGATGTGCAATAGTTTAACTGGCAGGAGGAAGTCATGTCAAAGCCTGGAGGTTAAGAAGATGAATTAAGGAGGTGACAGAGGGTCGTCTTATTTAAAAAAAAAAAAAACACAGAAACATGCCAAATTCATGACCTGAACCATAGATCAGAAACCTTACACCAAGGCTTAGCCTATTTTATACCACAAAGGCACCAAGTGAAATGCACAAATAATACTTTCAATATCCAGATCCCTTCTTTGGAAATGCATGTGTCAACCTTTTGTATGGTCATGCTGATGACGTCAGCTGCTGTGCGCACACACACACATAAAAAAATAGTTTGCTTTAAAGTGCAGCTTTCACTCTCAATATACAGAGTAGTATAATCATCTATACCTATATATCCAAGCTGAAGATAAGTCATTGGAACAATACAATCATCATCTAGCTCTTCATTGAGGAATGCTGATGATTATAAGTCTGGCTCAGCAGAATGCAGGTGGCTTCTGGCTTCTAGATGGCACCTCACCATTATAAATACCCATACATTTTGCATATTCAATAAGTTTTTTATGAAAGTTGCAAGGTATGGATAACTACTATCTGAACAATGTTTTTTTTTTTTTGTATTGTAGTCTTCTAAGACCCAAACGGCTCCTTCTTCCCTGTCAGTACACAGTGCGCATGCTCTAACCACTCATGGCCTCTGCCTGAAACTGAGTGGTCAGGCCTGCTTTAATAAATCAAAATCCCTTCCTGAAAGCCCTGTCTTTATATCAGCTGTATGTATGCTAAACAATCCGGCTCAAAAATCACAATTATCAAACAGTTCTTTTTCATTTCTGGTTACACCACCCAAGATGTATACTTTATCCAAAAATATGCTAAAAACCCATAAAATTGGAAAAATCCAAACTGGAATCTCCATTACATGCTTTATAATGTTTCTAAAAGGAGTCTGAGGGATAATTTTTCTAGTGTCCCATGAAACAACAAATACAGTTTTAATGTATGACTAGGGGGTCCCACCCCCTGCTTGCTTCACACGCCAACCCCCAGGGGCAGGCATTGAGCACCCAATCTCTTGTGGCTGAGCTGCTCGAAGGGTGTTGAGGTGCCCCTAAATTAGAGAAAGCGATTGTGTTTAAAGAGGGCTAAGGATCTGCACTGGTATCCTGAAGGTTGGCGGTTCGAATCCCCATAACTGCCAAAAGGGATGCTACTCTTCTGGGCCCTTGAGCAAGGCCCTTAACCTTCAATTGCTTCAGGGGCGCTGTACAATGGCTGACCCTGCGCTCAGACCCCAAAGGGCTATGCGAACAACCAAGTAATTTCCTTCCGGATTAATAAAGTATAATAAAAAAATGTAATAATAGAATTGTATGTGGGGCATGGGAGGAAGATGGTTTGGTTCTTAGTTATTATAGATAGAAAATCAGTTACTTGAGTATTTCACTACAACTGTCTATTATAAATACCCGTAAATAATAAAACATAATAAAAAGTAGAAGTAACAAAGTAAAACATAATAAAAAGTAAATAAATAAATGACATTAATTACTTGTCAGAAACAATATTATGAATTACTTCATCCTTTAACTTACATTCTTTAAACATGGATTTTTTTGCATTTCTGTTCGCATATTGTTCAGGATATTTTTCTCTTTCTCATTTATTGGATAATTCACTTTGTTCTTGATTTTTATTATATGCAATTTTTTTTTGTTCATTTTCTTATTTTTCGACATTCGTTTTAAGCTGTTGCCTGTGTTTTTTTTGATCGCAATCTAAACAATTCTATGTTCTTGAATATATAATTTGCTTTTCTGCCCTGCCATTACAAGTGACTGCATTGAAGGATGAGTTAGCAGCACTGAGAGTGTCATGGGGTGGTGCGGAGAGAGAATGTGCACAGTAGGAGTAATGATTGGGCGAGTGGTGTGGTAGGCTGAATATCGCGGACACAATGGAAAACTTTTTCTTTTAATATAAAAATGGGGAGATACTTTTTGGCATCACTTCAATGTCACAACAAGCAGTGCACAGTGCTATTGCATCATGGACCTCCAGTCTTGTTTTTCCATCCTTTGCCTAGTCATTGTCTGTGTGTAGTTTGCATAGTCTCTCTGGTTTTGTCTGGGTACAGTTGTTTTCTTCCAGTACGCTCAAAAATGTGCTGGTTAGATGAACTGACAATTCCACATTCACCTTGTGAGAGTGAGTGTGTCTTGTGATGGACTGGCACTCTGTCCAAGGCCTTTTACTGCCTTGTGATGATTGTTGCCAGAATTGGCTCTGGCCCTTCTGGTTTTGAACTTGATTAAGCGGGTTTGAGAATGTAATTTTATGTTTCTGTTAGATTGTTACCTTCCTAGTAACTGTGGGATATATGTATACATAGGCCGATGTTATTAATTTCCCAACATTTACATGTCATGTAATAAGTTAGCAAATCGGCAGAATATGATTATTGCTTGACCAGTAGACCAGCCCTAATACTCGCACTCCAGACTGGCCTACAAAAAAGAGGGCTCAGTTTGGAAGTGATGTGACAGGTTAACACAAGGTGTGTTAGTGTATTCATGAAGAAAACTTTTTGTGCCCATCTGTTTTGTTTAGTCTGATATAACTCGTTTTTATTTAGCCAAGGAAAAATGAGTATGGAGCCTTCACAACCAAGGGAGCAGAAAAATGCAAATGGAGATCTAAGCAGTTGCGTGCTTTGTTCAAAAATTTGTAAATGAACTTGTAGGCAATTTTTTAAAGGGATAATAGAAAATACATACAACAGTGCTTTACTATCACAGGATGATAAGACAGTAATCACAGAAATATCAATTTTATATGAGCCCCTGACCCTGACCACCATTATAAATATTTCAGTTTGTGACCTGCGGGACAAGCATGGATGGAGGTAATGAGATGTAATAAAACACACAATGGCCTTGCCATGGAGAGTTTAAGTTAAACTAGCTAAGCATGAAATTCCTTTTCCAACATCTGTGACTACTTGAAATTGTACAGTGTGGACTGAAATACACTAGAATGGCCACCTGACCCCAAAAAAAGCAATTAAACCTTGACATATCACATGCAGCTATGAAATGAATAATCTAGTTCATAAAGTATGTGTTGATTAAGATTACCAAAGTAAACTTATACTTTACTTCACTGGATGTGCACAGACAAATCCAACCATGCATATTTTGGTTATTTTGGTTTTGGCAGGTTGTGTTTTCTATATGATAGTGTTTTAAATATGTTTAAAAATTGTCAGTAGAAAAATATCAGAAGTATCGTATTAGTTGATAAAATAGTTACATTTACAGTGCATCTGGAAAGTATTCACAGCACATCACTTTTTCCACATTTTGTTATGTTACAGCCTTATTCCAAAATTGATTAAATTCACTTTTTCCTCAGAATTCTACACACAACACCCATAATGACAATGTGAAAAAAGTTTACTTGAGGTTTTTGCAAATTTATTAAAAATAAAAAAACTGAGAAATCACATGTACATAAGTATTCACAGCCTTTGCTCAATACTTTGCCGATGCACCTTTGGCAGCAATTACAGCCTCAAGTCTTTTTGAATATGATGCCACAAGGTTGGCACACCTATCCTTGGCCAGTTTCGCCCATTCCTCTTTGCAGCACCTCTCAAGCTCCATCAGGTTGGATGGAAAACTTCGGTGCACAGCCATTTTAAGATCTCTCCAGAGATGTTCAAACGGATTCAAGTCTGGTCTCTGGCTGGGCCACTCAAGGACATTCACAGAGCTGTCCTGAAGCCACTCCTTTCATATCTTGGCTGTGTGCTTAGGGTCGTTGTCCTGCTGAAAGATGACCTGTCGCCCCAGTCTGAGGTCAAGAGCACTCTGGAGCAGGTTTTCATCCAGGATGTCTCTGTACATTTCTGCAGTCATCTTTCCCATTATCCTGACTATTCTCCCAGATCCTGCTGCAAAAAAACATCCCCACAGCATGATGCTTCCACCACCATGCTTCACTGTAGGGATGGTATTGGCCTGGTGATGAGCGGTGCCTGGTTTCCTCCAAACGTGACGCCTGGCATTCACACCAGAGAGTTCAATCTTTGTCTCATCAGACCAGAGAATTTTGTTTCTCATGGTCTGAGAGTCCTTCAGGTGTCTTTTAGCAAACTCCAGGCGGGCTGCCATGTGCCTTTTACTAAGGAGTGGCTTCCGTCTGGCCACTCTACCATACAGGCCTGATTGGCGGATTGCTGCAGAGATGGTTGTCCTTCTGGAAGGGTCTCCACAGAGGACCTCTGGAGCTCTGACAGAGTGACCATCAGGTTCTTGGTCACCTCCCTGACTAAGGCCCTTCTCCCCCAATTGCTCAGTTTAGATGGCCGACCAGCTCTAGGAAGTGTCCTGGTGGTTTCAAACTTCTTCCACTTAGGGATGACGGAGGCCACTGTGGTCATTGGAACCTTCAAAGCAACAGAAATTTTTATGTAACCTTCCCCAGATTTGTGCTTCGAGACAATCCTGTCTCAGAGGTCTACAGACAATTCCTTTGACTTCATGCTTGGTTTGTGCTCTGACATGAACTGTCAACTGTGGGACCTTATATAGACAGGTGTGTGCCTTTCCAAATCATGTCCAATCAACTGAATTTACCACAGGTGGACTCCAATTAAGCTGCAGAAACATCTCAAGGATGATCAGGGGAAACAGGATGCACCTGAGCTCAATTTTGAGCTTCATGTCAAAGGCTGTGAATAGGCCTACTTATGTACATGTGCTTTCTCAATTTTGTTATTTTTTATACATTTGCAAAAATCTCAAGTAAACTTTTTTCACATTGTCATTATGGGGTGTTGTGTGTAGAATTCTGAGGAAAAAAATGAATCTAATCCATTTTGGAATAAGGCTGTAACATAACAAAATGTGGAAAAAGTGATGCGCTGTGAATACTTTCTGGATGCACTGTACATTTATTTGCGTAGCAGGTGCTTTATCCAAATCGACCTACAGAAGAGGTCAACATAATTGAGTAAACCGCAGTCTGGGGGACTGTTTGAGATCAAGTGCTACAAGACAAAGTTACAAAATTGATCATCACAAGTGAAGTGAAATAGCTACAATTCCTAGGTTTCAAAAACAGTTAGAGAGAATTTCACTAAACAACAGTATTCAAAATCTTCTTAAAGTTCAGCTAATTAGCTAGAAGTGTCAGTTACAAAAACTTTTTGGTGGCACTAAATGACCTTTGTGCTCACTCTGTGTCTTCAATAAAATGTCTGTCAGTCACATACCTGCTCCCATTTTTTCTAACTTTCCTGCTGAAAGACTAACCCTGGATGGGGCACCATTCTTCACAGGGCAAACTCATGCATACAGCCACACTCACTTATGGAATATGGGGCCATTTTAGGAATTCATAGTAAAAATCTATTTTTTTGGAACATACAAACAACACTGGAGGACACAGAGAAAGCCCATGCAGACAAGTGAGAACATCCAAACCCATCCTGCACATGGTGCCTTAGTTCACACCAAGTACTCTGTAGCTTTGAGCTAATGTAGTAATGCAAAATGTCATAGAGGATGCTGAAAAGTGAAATGTACTGCTGAACACCCTCTCTTATAGGTAGCTTGGAAATGTGTGATCATCAACTAACATGCCTTACCACAATTCCTGAGTGAATGAATGAGCCAGAAAGGTACTCCTGTTTTGCCACAGGTATACAAAAAAAAAAAAAAACAAGAAAAAAATGATATGATGATATACAATTAAATATCAGTTGGATTATTTATCATAATTTGGGTGTGAAGTAATGTATTTCATTGTATTAATCACATCCTTTTTAACTAATCATCTTGATTGGTGACCTGTGTTACAGTGACTCTCTATCTTCCTTTTCATTTTTCAGTTTGAGTGATAATTTTTTAATTAACACCAAACCCGCTCAGCTGCATGATATGAAGTATACTATTAATTAAATGTATATCAGAACCAGTGTGTGTGTGTGTGTGTGTGCTTGAGAACATGTATGGTCAGATTTTTCGAACATAGACTTTTCTAAGGTAAAGCACAATCATTTGAAGATGTGAAACATCATTATGACAGGGCAGAGAATAAATGACAGCTTTGCATATTAAAAGGAAAATGGCAAAAAGGCAAACCTAATATTAGAAAAAGCAAAAAAAAAAAAAGATATTAATTCACTGGCAAAGGGGGTGGGGGCAGGGGATTGCATATTTATATGCAATGATGACCTACCCGTTGGTGCAATTTTCCTTTATCTTATTTTCAGAATAAAAGAATGTACTCCTTTTTTTAGATTATTTTATTTTTTAATGAAATTCATTTTTATTACCTTTAGAACTATAAAAGCAGTAATGTATCACAGAGGAAATGTAGTGTAGATTTACCTTTTCTCATTATTGTGGTTAGAGGTCAGTTACTGGTGGCTAAACTAATGGCCAGGATGAGATGAAAGGAACAGAAAAGTAAAGGGAACTGCCAGTCAGTCTCCAACTGTGAAATTTTAGTTATAATTGAGAGATTTCTAAAATAATGGTAGAACATTGAAAATATTTCTGTATGTCAACTCTAAGGAGTTGTCCTCATGACAAATCATTCACTTCCCAAAATAGTTACAAGTCAAAAGACATGATGCATTAAATTAAGGTTCTTTCTTATGGAGGACCAACTAATCTATTTGGACTTTTGTCTTGTGAGTTCATGTCTGGCCTAGTTACTAGTTGTTGTTGCTTAGTAAAATTCCAAATTATAGTTTTGCTGAATATAAACTGAGAGGTCTGTGTGAAGTTTGCCCATTCTCATCCTTGCCCATATGAGTTTTTCTGGTTTTTTTTTTTTTGTTTTTTTTTCTCCTGTTCCCTAAGGCATGAAGGTGCGATAAACTGGGGGACCCACATTTATCTGATATGAAGGAGTCAATCCAGTGAAAATGTAATATTCTAACATAGTTTTTGTCTTGTGCAGCTATAGACCCAGTTTGGGAAGTAAATGCATATAAATCTCGTGAGACGTATTTCATAAAATCTGTACTTTATCTCTTCCACAGTACCATATGAAAACTTCCATAAACTTTTGTTGTATTTGAGTGCACATATAAATCATGTGAAATCCTGAAATCTGCCAATACATAATATACTCAGTACATAATTGGTCTCTTCTAATCCTGTTCTGTGGGCTCCTTATGCTGGGGGCAATAAACCATGCAGACGGAGCTTTATAAAGAGCTAAATGGGATCATCACTGCATACTACAAGGAATCTTTGGAGTATGTCCCGGTGCTGGCAAGTTTTTCCACAAGAGCAGGTGACAGTCTGCATTCATTGTGGTGATGAATTGTTCTGGTTTGCCAGGCACGCTGTGATTGTCTGAGTGACTGGGTTGTACTTTTTTGCTTCATCTCTAATGGAATTTTCATGCTACTAATTATCAATCATTGAAAATTTATTACATATACTGTCAATTTATAGCAAGGAGTAATGCAACATTTGCTTACATATTAATACAAGTTGGATCCAAAAAGATTATCTGTGCGTAACTAACAGATGCAGTGTGTACAATCAAAAGACTTAATGGCATCCTCAAAGAAATATATTTTTGTGTCTAGATTAATTGCCTAACCTGCTCAGTTCAGGGTCAGGTAATGTAATGTGGCGGAAGGTGAGGAGGGAGTCTGTCTTATCATCAGGCATGACTGAGGACAACCTTGGGCAGGGTGCCACTTCATCACAACATCCTCTCACAAACACACCCCCCCAGTCGTGTTGTGACCATTTTGAATTGTCAACTAATCTAAAATGCACACCTATGGGGATATGGGATGAAAACCCATGTAGGCACAGAAGTAATGTGCTTCCTCCACAAAGATAACACATGGGCACAGGATCCAAATTCAGGATGCTGGATCTGTTAGAGTCACTGACCACTGTGCTACCCAGATTCTAAAATATTAGCTTTGCCATCCCCATCTAAGACTGGGAGTAGTCAACATAGCCCTCAGCATTAATGTTTGCAATGCACCAACTGTGAGAATGTGTTGTATAATGCATATAGCCATAAAATGCATTGCATCTGCCATTCCAACAGATGATGCTTAACAAACATTTGTAATAATGCATTGACTCCAAAATTTAGTGATGTGCCATCTGTTGGAATGACAACTACAATGCGCATGTCTTTGCCGGTATTGGATTTGTAAAAGCAGTGTTAATGTTTGTGATGTGCCATCTCTTGGGATGACATAGAAGTAGCAACCGGACAGACACAACACCACTTATCCTTTTATTAAGGTGGACTATCTGTGCTACATGTCTAAGACTGGTTGAAATCTAAGTAATCAACACAGATGTCAGCATTATCTTTTGCAATTCACCATAATTTGGAATGCATTTTTAATGCATGCAGTAATAAAATGCATTACTACATATATTTTTGATGCAGCATGTATCGGCATGACAGACACACAGACACTTACCCTTTTGTTAGGGTAGACTAGCCCTATTATATATCAGTGAAGAGGTGAATATTTATGTCTGAAATAAAGGGAAATTACAGGCATAAACAAGAAGATTACTTTGTATGGCTTAGGAACAGAGAGTACACAAAATTCGCAAGATCCTGGGGGTCAGTTTAAATTTAGAGCCCAGCTTCAGGCACACATTAGATGGTTTAATAATCGATGTTATGTTTACTCTTTCTAAAGCTTTTTTTCTATCTGTGAACATCGATAAACATTTATTTTAATAGAACTTTAAATTACCAATTAAATGGAAGCTCTTACTGCTAAAGTGTAAAATATGGTAACTATTGAGAGTGCTTTTAAAATGTATAGATGCCGTATTAGTGCTTTCTCTATGACTCTACAATTAGCCATATACTGAATTAATTAGATTGCTTTGGCCATTGCGCCATCTGTGAAGGAGTTTACTCCATAGTGAGCAGTGCTTAATTTGGACTTTTTGTACATTTTTTATGAAGTTTTTGGGTGTAGTTAAGATGAAGAAGTAGCATCGCAGCTTTAATAGCTTGTGAATCACAAGGTTTAATTCCTGGCTGTGAAGCCTTCTGTGTGCCATTCTCACTGGAGACCATGCTTCTTTCAAAATGTACAAACACATACAGTCACACCAGGAATGCATGTGCCTCACAATAAGGTGACAAATCAGAATCGGTAGACTGCTGTGCTGTGGTTATTGCTTTCTGGATAGGCTCTGTCTCAATGTGACCCTAAACTGATTGAAGTCTGGATGCAAATGAATGGAGGGGTGAAACAGATTGGTCCAAACTTGTGGCTTTTACGATGTGAACAAAATTTGTTGGTACCCTTCCAGCTCAATGAAAAAGTGCTGTACGCCTCTTGAAAAGTGATTAAATGATCGGCAATCGTCCCAGGTGTACCTGCATGGCTTTGATATGTCATTGAGTAAAGCAAAGCAAGTGTGAAAAGAGTTATTTATTAAGTATTGCTTATTCTACTAAGATATTATAAAATGGCCTGGACACATTTGTTGATACCCCTAGAAAAGATGATAAATAATTGGATTAGAGTGATTTAAGACAAGATGTTTTCTTTAATTAGTATCACACATGTCTCCAATCGTGCTGTCAGACTTTCAGCCTATTTAAATGGAGAAAAGTGGTCACTCTGCTGTTTCGTATCATTATGTATCCCTCACTGAACATGCAGTAAAGAAAGCAAAGGTGAGAGTTGTCTGAGGAGATCAGGAAGAAGATTATAGACAGCCATGCTAAAGTCAAAGGCTACAAGACCATCTCCAAGCAGCTTGATGTTCCTGTTACAACAGTTGCAAATATTATTGAGAAGTTTAAGGTCCATGGGACTGTAGCTTACCTTCCTGGACGTGGCTGCAAGAGAAAAATTGATCACAGTGTGGGCAGAAGGATAGTGAGAATGGCAGACAAAAAGCTGAGGATAACTTCAAAAGAGATACAAGCTGAACTCCAAGGTCAAAGTTCATCAGGGTCTGATTGCACCATCCACTGCTTTTTGAGTGAGAGTGGACTCAACGGAAGAAGACCCCTTGAGGAAGTGATGAGCTGGAAATGTGCACAGTGGTTGGCTTTGCTGCTGAACAAGTACCATCACTGAAATGAAATGTTAACTAGAAACAAATACTTTAAAATTAGTTGTGATTAAATCCTGGTGTTCCCACTTCTTTTCATAGTGTATGTGACAATCTGTTTCTGGGTTACGTGTATTCTGTGGTCCTTATGAAACATTACATAATATTCTTTAACCCACAAAATTCAATTCTGGGTAGAGAGGAACAAAAGCCGATACTAGCAACATTGGGTGCAAGTCAGGAACAAACCTTGCATTGTGAGGTAGTTTATTACAGGCCTTACTTGTACACACACTCACCCAGGGTAAATCTAGATGCACCATATAATTTAACGCACGTCTTTGATAAGAAGCCCTAGTGTACTGGAAGAAAACATTCACAGACACAGGGCAAGTGTGCAAAATCTGTGCAGACAACGACTGGGTGTTTTGTTTGAGAGCCAGAAGTCGGATCCATAAAGCAACCCCTCTATCTGTCGCTGTGCAGTCCTCTACTCAATCAGTACAAATATAAAGTTGCTGTTATTTTTTTTTTAATAAACAAATATATTTTCTGTTGTCCTTTTGTATTTAAATTTTTTAATTATTTTATTCATGGAATGCACAGTGTCTTTTGGTAAAAGGGGGGGGGGGGCATACATTTCATAAGCAAAGCACATCTTACTCTAGGCTAGATTTTATTATTCCTTTGTTGATTTAATTGAATTTGCACAGTTAAACAAGTTGACTAAAGTGGAACAACATATTAATGATTTGTGCTACAGTGTCTATAAATGTTATGCTGATAGCTGTTAAACACTGATCAGACAGTCTGTACACTCCTATGTACTCAGTCCGTACTTCATCAAGAACATGGGAACACAGATGGAAACTTGGTCAGCATAGATTTCACAAATGTTAGGAGCATGCACACCCACTACACAGCAAGCCCCCAGGATTGGGACCCGAGTGCAGCAGGTGACACCGCAGCACCACACTGGAACAGTGAGAGGTTTTTCACAAAAATGTTTAGAAAATTTTTTTTTTTTTTTTTTTACACAGATGATCACAGACATGTGGCATACATTAAAAAGTAGTGTGGTAGACCGTAGTATTTTGGGGACATTGAAATCTCTATTTTGAAGAAACTTGGTGAATAGGATTGGGTTTTGTTGGGCTGAATGGCCTGTTCTCGTCACAATTGTTCTGATAGGATTTGACAATTCACATACTTGGCTTTCGTGTAAACTAATATGTTCTTTAGGTGGTTAATACCTAACTTCAATGGAATTTCTTGGCTATTTTGATTCGTTCTATTTTGCTCTTAATGTGAAGACAAAAATTGACTGAGGAATGTGGCTTATTTGTGTCAGCTGTTATTAGTCTTGTAACTTATGTTTTGCTTTATATTGTAATTCAATAGTATCTTATAAACCCTTTACAATGAGCAGATTAGGTGCCAAGATCCTGAAGAGCAGCAAGCAGAGTTTTGTGTCATGGCAGAAAGTAGGAGAGCAAACAGAAATCAAGGTGAGGATAACTGATTTGTGCAATAAAATAAACATGAGAATACTTCTGGCCCGGACACAGACAGGTAGACATCGTTTTAAGCACCACACATATTTATTTGCACAATACTGTTTACAAGTAACACAGCACACAACCCACTTTCAACCCCAAAATCCAGGCCTCTCACAATGCCTTTCTCTTTTCAGGTCCGCCTTCACTCCTCTCCTCCCGAGCTCTGTCCTTCTTCCTCCCGACTCCAGCCATCGAATGGAGGGAGGCAGCCCCTTTTAAACCCACCCGGACATGCTCCAGGTGCCTCCCAATGATCCTCTTTCGGCACTCCCTGGTGTGGCGGAAGTGTCAGCCGTGCACCCGGAAGCACTCTGGGTGTCCCTGGTCTTTGCTCCCCCCAGCATTTCCAGGTGTGGTGGAAGTGCTGAGGACCAGGGCTATCCCTGGTGGTGACCACGAGCCCCTATAGGGTTGATCTTCTAAGCTCTGTTCCCATGGTCCCCAAAGCCACCAGGGCGGTCGCCCCCTCATGGTCTGGAGGAGGCGTAATCTCTCCTCCAGTCCTTTTGGGCGTCCCGGCTTGGTACCGCCCCCAGCCGCTTGCCACACTATAAAAGAATATGACATGTATTCATCAAAGGGCATGCATGCAGTTTGGCACATACCCACTCCCATTTATATCTGGCCACTAGGTTGCTGAACTGTTCAGATGTATGAGGAATTCTGAGTAAGCCAGAGAAAAAACTCAGGATTAAAACTCCCAATTTTAAAGCTGTGAGGCAGCTATGCTACTCACTTCCCCACATCATGGCCTTTCCAGTTAAACCAGAAATCTCTTTCTGATGACAAACTCAGTTAGTTGTCACCCTATGTAGTATTTTTGCTGTGTTAGTCAAAGACAATGTAGTGATCATCATATTGTAATAGCCATCAAATTATGTAGATTGATGTATAAACTTTTAAATGAAGATCAGTCGAATGTGCTGTTCAAAATCAAATTGATCTTGTTTTTGCAATCTGTAGTATACTGTACAAATAGACATTGGCTACTTAAAACATATTACTAAAATTGGATTGTCAGCATTGTTCTTGTGTTTTGTTGTTCTAGGTAAGGTTATCGCATTGGCAAGTTTTCTTTCAGAGAGCATTCTGGAATGCTTTTGAAAGTCCTCTTTCTGTCTATGCATCTGTCATAAGCAGAGATGTTTAAGTAAGCATTTTTTCTTGTTTGTGAGTACAGACAGAGGAAATCACAAGACTGATCAGCAGAGCAGTGGCAGTGCAGCTGGTCTTGCAATGGACGAAGGGGGTTGAGTCTTCAAAGGAAATTCTTGTTTACAAATTCATTCCAGGGTCCAGTCCTTATGTACAGTATGTAGGTGTATGTGAATTGTGACTAACTGAATGAGAATGAAGGTGTAAATGGCCAAAGTGAGTTTTCTCCATGGGGTTGATGACTTGCCTCTGTCAGGACATCTTAGATTGTGATGGACTTTCAAGTTCTGTAAAGTGTTTACTTAGACTGGTTTGGGTATCTCATGTGAATGGCAGTGTACTGAGTTCAACTCTCTGGGCAGAGACCTAAAGGGCACAGCAAAAACACATTGGTGGGATTAATCCTCTGAGCCTAACTGGGAATCTTCTCATTATGAGTGAATAGTAAATGGTGGAGATAAAGATGTCTTGACAGTTGTGCTGAAACTTCTTACTCTCCTAGCCCACACCAGGAAAAACAGTTCCAAAAAAAAAAAATGAAAGAACCTAAGAAGCAGACATTTTAAAATGCTTGTTCCTCCTGTGTTTGCTTGGTCTTATGGATAATTCCCAAGCTGCAGTGTGTTAGATAGTTGGACTTTTCCTTACAATGTGCATTTGTGGGTGATTTTATGAGAAACATTGCATAATATGTACAGTGCAAAATGTGCTGGAATCATTATAAAATAAACAATCCATTAATTTTTCAAGAACTTGCCTCAGACATCAGGACTTTGGTTTAATCTTTTGTGACGTTTTGCATTTATTCTACTCCACAGGATTCCCAAGAGAAACATTTTCTGATTGGTACAGTTGCGCAAGCTAAGCATATTGTCTGAAATGGTCCAAAGTCCTGGCCTATAAATTTTAGCAAACGCATTATTGGAGGTGAAATGAGATCATTAAGGTCAGCAAGTGAATGCATTGAAGTAAACTGTACAGTGATGGAATGTTTAGTGTGTCTGCTGACTGTGATAATATATTTGGTCTGTCCTGCTGGGTTCCACAGTCATGACAGCTCCTATTAAAGTGAAAGTGATAGGTCTGTATTTCAGAATATTTGAGAAAAATAATGTAAAAGTTGAATTTGAAGGCCTAGTGAAGGAACATCCTTGAAAAAAGGCTGTCTTTGGAACGAGGTGACAAAGGAGGAATAAATAAACAAATACATAGTAAAATATGCTATCAGGTTAAAGATTAATGCTAATAGAGGTTAGACATCATTTAGTATATATTACAATTTAAATGACTTTTTCGCTATTTTTTTATATAATAATATAATAAATATGGAGCTAACAGCTTGCAAATGGGTCCTGTTATGATTTTGTTTTTTTTTCTTAGCCATTGGTTCTCTATACTTCGATTAGTGCTGTGTAGTGTCACACATCCTTCAAGTGCCTAATCCAGTAGTTTTACTTTCTCACATGTCAGGTCTAATGGGAGTGACCTTTTGACCTCACTAGTCAAGGTCAACAGCTTGCCGTCCTTGTTGCATTATGCGCTTCATTAGTACTTGTTAACAGGTGAGCATTTCAGTGGACATTTGTTATTAAGAAAGTCATTTAGTTCTCTACTGCAGGTATTTTTGCAGTATTTATAATGACTTTTCATCATTGATTGTTTTGCCGTCCTTCAAGATTCCTCCAAAACAAAGTGTGGATGTGGGTTAAATGCAGGTAGTGCTCAAGTATGTACTGGATCAAGTTTAAGTGATAAACATTAAAAAGTGGTTGTCAACAAGTCACTTAAAATCCGATTTTCACAGGGCTTTGAATTTTTCACTACTACTGTACAGTAATGCTGCTGGCCACAAGATTTTTCCCAAAACTGTAGTGACCTGTAAATTTGCCTTTTGCAAGCATTTACACTGTATAAAATACAATTTAGCAATCGAACAAGCGCCATGGAACGTAACTGTTGGAAGATGGTTTTCTGCTGTGAAGTGTTTATATTAGAACAGGGATCAGTAAGGATAGGGCTATATAATAAGCATAAATCAAAGCTTGATTAGAATCTGTGTTTTCTCCTATCCACATTGAAACACCATGCTGGCATTTTCAGAAGTGTATGTTTCTGGAGCTGCTTTCAAAAGTCTCAGTTTTTCAGGGGTTATAAACACTGGTATAGTGTAGATGACAGGTGAAAATGTACCTAATGTCTGTGTTTTTAAAGTGGAAACAGTGGTGTGGATTAGGCCAATGAATCAGAAATAGCTTAATTTGTTGACTAATCTGGGGTAAGTGTAACATGTATTAAAATTGGCAATTGCTTGGATAAACGTTTCTCGTGGAGCTTAACGGAGAATTAGCTTTACTAGAAAAGCCTTTATTTTTACATCGTAATATGAAACTGTCTGAACATTTTCCCTTATAAATGTGTCATGTAGATATTGTATTGTCAATATAACATTACTTTGCACTATGTACTTTGGGCCTCCTGTCATAGGAAAAAAAAATCCTTCCTCCCTATTCATTTATTTGCAGCAATCTGCAGGTATTTAGAAAGAGTACTCCCATCTGTCCCACTGTGCAAACCTACCTAGTTTACCAAGAAAGTCAATTTGCAAAGGAAATCCAGGATAAAAACAATGGAAGCCATTGAAACTGATAGACCAATGTGGTTTTCAATCAGAGTGACAACTGACGGCTTTTAATCTTGCAACCACTGAGAGGATCATATAGCTACTTGTCCACCTACCTTTAGTGGACCATTAGCTGCAGATCTCTGTGTGGGACATTGGAAGCTGAAGACTCGGCTCTCCATTATAGTCTTGGCGGATGCCCTTTATCCATTAACATAGACAGACCTACAGAAATTGATTGGCTTATGCATTTATTATTAAAATTCATTTTGCTGTAATGGGCACAAATTGAGCTGATATTTTTTTAATGTTGGCAAGTGCATTGATTACTGTGGCCCAGATGATGTACTTATAACTGCTCATCTTGTCTTTATTTCCCTTATCCTAACAATCACTGATGACTACCTCTGAGCCAAAGTGCACAAGGCATTTTCCAGGCATGGATGGGATGCCACGTCATTGCACCCATGTATGATATCAAGAGGCTTATTTAGCTTTAATTACTTTTTCATAAGAGGTCAAAAAGGTCCTTATTTTCTTCTTCCAGGGAGCATATTTTTGTCCTTTTTTGTGTGGTATAAATTAAGCCTGCAATATATGGCTTTTCCCCAATGCTTCGACTATTCAGTTCTTTGAAAAAGGGATTTATCATGGATTGACACTCGTATTTTAATCATCAGACTAAAGAAGCAAGTCATTTAGTTTGGCTTTTGCCTTACAGGTTAGCACACTGTCTCTGGGACTTGACCTGTCTTTGTTTTTAATAATTTAGACTAGTCCTCTGAGCCAAAGAACAGAAATCAAAATAGACTGGTATTTCAGGGAGCGTGGGATTACCACTTTCTAAAAGTGATTCCGTAGATAAAGGCTAAAACTTTATCCATTGAGCTTATTGCAATGCAGGCCTTACACAGGAGATTTTCCAGTGCCAGCAGAGATAAAGGCATGACTGTTATTAAAGCAGGAATTTTCAGCCGGCTACAGCTTCCGTTGGTAACGAATCCTGTCTTCAAAAGTGTGCTGTCCATTCGGAGTTCAAATGATTGGCTTACTGTTTTGAGGAGAAAAATGCCAAAGCTACCTTGATTGGAAAAAAAAGCCCTCTTTAGTGAGGTGCAGGTAGGCCTTGAAAACCTCTCTCTGCCTGCTCTCGTTTTGAACAGCATTTGAGAAGAATGAACAGTAAAGCATTTGAAATATTAATCGAGAACATTCTTTAATCCTGATCCATTCACAAATGATTGATGAGCAGCTTTCATTTCGATCCAATCGAGTGATACAAGAGAGCTGTTGTGCATCTTTTTTTTTTTTTTTTGCTTTTATTTTTCTGTCCTCATAAACAGTGTGCTTGTTGTTAATCTGATGCCTCTCACTAAAGTTGAAAAGCTTACAGCTTTCTTGGGAGGTGGGGGTGGTGAATGGCGGGTCAGACTTAAAGAGGATTAGGTGGTGAGTATCCTGTGAACTAAAAAAGCAAAACAAGCTGAAACAATTAATATCATAAGACAAGGGCAGTGAAAAATGTATTTGTGAAGATTTTGATATGATGGCTTTTGTGACTTTAGCTTACACTTTGTTGATGATATCTTGTATTGTAGAAATTTTAGGTTGATAGTGTGAAAGTGTTTGCCTTTCCTATGCAGAATGCTTAAAAATAGAATTGTATTAAAATATAGACTAGACCCTATAATGGACCCTGTGCTACAAGGATAGACATCAGCCCTCTGTGGATCGAAATAGGACTAAGTGGGTTTGATAATATTATGTTTAAAAATATGTGTGTGTCAAATTCTGATTATCCAGAATTCTCCCTCCAGCTTGGCAATGGCTCCTTCCAGTGCCTTGATTTGTTTTTGTACAAAAAGAAAGTACCAGTGAAGTGGTACATGTGTAGTCTTTGAAGTTTGATTATTTAAACTCTACTCTCAATAGAGAAACCCCCAAAATCTTGAGTCCAGTATTTCCCTTCTGAGTCTTAAACCCCATGTTGTTAGGCTTTAGGTTTTGGAAAGATTACTTACATTTTTGGGCACAGAGAACTAACTGGGTGTCCACTATTCTGTAGTTTTTCCAGTTTTTAAATCCAATCTAAATAATTTGGTAATTAAACTTAATGCCATATGTTGCAAATTGGCCTGGAAGGTTTCTCGAGCATTGAGGTGTTGATGCATGGCTCATTTTCTATGGAGAGAACATCCCTTCATTAGAAGCATTTAGACTCATCAGCTGTACAAGTTAAGTAATCAGGTTTTCTCTTTTTGATGCATTTGCATAAAATGTGAAAACACCTGTCGTCGTAATTATGTCTGTCTGCTTGAAATGAGTCCACTTTCCATGGACTATTTTGAGTGGCTTGTTAGACACACAACAGGAAGCACTGTTTCAAAGTTACCCCGAGAGACGTTGTCTCGTTGTTTTATATTTATCTCCATGTGTCAGATGGATGATCCTGATGGCAAAACAAATTTCCAGTGCAAGTGATTGAAAGAGCAACA
The DNA here is from genome assembly GCF_016835505.1 of Polypterus senegalus. Classification (NCBI taxonomy): domain Eukaryota; kingdom Metazoa; phylum Chordata; class Cladistia; order Polypteriformes; family Polypteridae; genus Polypterus; species Polypterus senegalus. Next base: position 139,254,924 of record NC_053154.1, on the reverse strand, counting down.
GATTCACCAGCACATTAGATACTTGTGCACACTCGGTGTCATGAGTTAGGCTGGAAATTGATGCTTTGTCTTTAAGAGAAGTCATATTATGTACTGTTATCAGGGTCATGACCCTTGTTTCTAGGGGGGGAGTCTCTGGGGTTGTGACATTGACTTAATCAGCAACCAGCATAAAAGATCTGCCTTGACCATGAACATTATCTGATCTGCAGATAAATCCTTGCTTCTGTTTGATTTATTGTGTATTGAATCTTCTAATTTTCCCTGGTTTTTGACTCCTTGCCTGTTTTATTATTACTCCAGTTTTGCTTCTTGTCTGGGTTTTTATTTTCGGTTGTATTCCCTTCTATCAGTTTACTCAGAAATTCATTATCCTGTTTTCCATCCAAGTCAGGACACTTGGTTGGATTTCAACATAGATTTTAAACTCTTCATTGGGTGCTACTTGCAAAGATATGAACTGCAATTAGGGCTAGACCGTCAACAATCATCAGATAGCAAGACATCAACTGATGCCATTGTTACATTATTCAAGTTGGAATCTGGTGTCTATGAAAGCTGTTTCAACCACCATAAGCCTGATTGGTGTCAATTTTTAATTACATGGTTGTAAAATGCTATTAGAAAACATGTATCGCATATACTTGTGTTTTAAGTTCACTCTCGGATAAGTCAGGGCTTGATTTTACAGTATATTTTCCAGTATTTTATAATGTCGGTCATATAAGTCGAATGAGGAAAAATCACGCTATTGATCTAAGAGATTATGATACACTAACAGACACCTGACAGAGTAACCTTGGAGCACACTGCCTTTTTTTTTTTTTTTTTTTTTTTATGTATTGTGCCTATGTGACCACACGGTAATAACTGAACTATTCTGAAGTGACGTTTACACTGTTTTGTGCTGTTTGTATCTCACACCCTCATACACCTTTATCATAAGAGCATCCCTTATCAACGATGGAGCATTCAATCAGAAGAAAATATGGAATTGGTTTTAGTTTAAAAGTTGTTGAAGTGGCGAAAGACATTGGTAACTGAGCTGCTGCAATACAATTCGATGAGTCTGAGAAACTAGTATGAGATTGGAGGAAGCAGGAAAATGTTAAAAAAAAAAAAAAGTTAAGTGTCGTATTTTTGAACAGGCATAATAAGTTGGGGCCTGATTTTATGATCTTTTTTTGGGGTATATGGTATTTTTTGTACTCTACTAATTAATACAAATCTTATTATCACTATACAGTATTTTATTATCGCTGTTATTTTATATTAAACAAAAACAATATCTGTCTTTGAAGAAACAAATAAATAAAAAGACAGTTAACCAAGTCCCCGAGTGCCAGTGAATGTCACACCATGCCAGCCTGTTTAGAAAGATCACATCAACACCTTAAGTTTGTAACTCCCACCTTTCACCTGAATAATTGTGAGGAAGCTGCAAAGCCTAATTCTGTTTTAATCATATTGATTTTAATATATTAAACATGCTCTTTGTAGCTAAATTCTCTACGTGAAGGGGGAAGCAGCAAACAACATTCCTAGTTTCAGGCATCACACAGTATTTTATTACGTGTTTATTTTACTCTTTTCACTCATCCATTCATTTTCTGGACTCCATAACACTAAGCCATTGCCTGTCATTGTATTTTCAAATGCAAGACAACAGAGCATCAGTAGATGGGGCACCAGTGCATTTCAAAGCATTCTTTTTCTTATTGCTGAAGCAGTACACATGCATTTAAATATAAACAAAATAGAAAAATAAAGGGCATCTTCACTGTAGACTTACTTATATAGATGACACCATCATTATACATTCTTTCAAGAAGTTCTGCTGTTCTTCAGTCATTTGTTTTACATATTATGAAGTCATTCTGGCTGACCTTGGCCATTTTGCTATTGTAATAAAAGGTCAACAAAAAAAAGGTGCAATTATGTATTCTGCAGTATCCCCCTGGAGAATCTTACTGGTTCCAAAATATATAGTTGATATGCATATGAATGAATAAGTGAATTCAGCATTTTGTTTCTTTAGTTTTGCTCCGTTGTTCCTCATTGCTTGGTTTAATGCGGTGCCACAGTGCTTGCTATGAAATGTTCTGTGCACAATATTAATCCATCATTTTGTGTATTACCAGGCTGTCATGACCTTGCTTGAACCCTTAATTGGCTCAAGAGCTTATAAGATGGCATGGAAAATTACTCACCCTGATGGATTTACTGAATTTTTGCATATTTTGATATTGAATGTTATCAAATATTTATCCAAATCCTGATATTAAAGAAAGGCAAAACAAAGACGAATTGAGTGGAAAATAACATAAAATTTTGAGTAAAGTCATGTAATGTGTAGCCTGTTTTTTTTTAATTCTTTTAAGAAACAGAAAAACTTTTTTATATAGTAACTTAGTTCTCCTCCTGTCTTTGTAATACGGTACCTGCAAAGAAATCTGCTTGCATTTGTCCCTGGTTTATTTCATCTTCATAAACTGCTTCAACTGAGTAACATCTGAAGACTTTCAAGCATGAAGTGCATGATTCACTTCTGGCCACATTTCTTCTGAATTGGCCCTTATTGTTTATTACAGCCATTGACTCTCATTTTGAATATAAAGTAAATGTAAAAAAAAAAAATCAAAAACTGGTAAACATTTAATGTTTAAAATATATAAAACTACATGTAGGCAAAATGCTTTTCACCTACATATATATTGGCAACAATACACAATGCTGTATGGTACACTAACCACAGTCCTTTTTAGAGCTGGTTTACATTTGCAGTAGTTCTCACTGTTTTTTTTTTTTTTATTATTATTTACAGCTATTGTGTAATTGCACAGTACATAATGATTTCAAGTATGGTTGACTTCTGTTTCATCTTCTACATCAATGTGAATAAACTAGAGAAAGAATGTTACAAATTCTGCAGATATTAATGCATCCATTGATATTCCAAAACCATTTATTTCATTTAAGGATTGTAGAATATGCCAGGCTCTACAGTCAGCTGCGTGTTCAATGAAACCTTCATTGACAAATCCTCTGAGAACGAAGTTCCTTTATAACAAAGTCTAAATAAAATGTGCTGTGGACTATGCACTACAATAATTGAAGCACTAGTTTGTTAGTGTGCTGGCATTGTGCAGCTTCCTTATACAGAATAGTCATTGTCTGTCGTTAATATAGCGTGTGCTGTGGAATACATAGTTATTATGTGTGGGTGCTGAGTTATTATTATTTGTCCAGCATGTCAAGAAAATTTAGAGTGATATATTTAGAAAGTAAACTGCAAATTATAAAGAGGATAGAACCTGGAGACAAAAAATGCCATGTAGCAGAATCTTTGGGATTAGCACCTGGTCATGAAAGAAGGTAGTAAAGAGCTTGAAAAAGAGGGTGCTAATAGAGAACACTTTCCTGAAACACTTCTGCTGCGGAAGTTGTTCTAGGTTCGTGGACACCAGTGAGTCTTCTTAAGGAGAGTGAGGCAGATAATGTTGCATCTGAGCGGTGCCCGTTCTAGGTTATTTTGCACCATAGGCCAAGCTTATTAGTGTGCCAACCAACTGTTCGGTAGCTAACCTGCTGGGTTCTTGCCCCTTATGATCTGCACCCTAGGCAAATGCCTAATTCACCCTTAATGGTGGTGCTGGCTTGCCTCTGAGTCAAGATGAGGTGCAAGACGCAGCCATGGGCATGAACTTCTAGACCAGGGGTCTCCAACCTTTTTTCCCCCGAGAGCTAATTTTACAAAATGAAAATGGCCGAGAGCTACTCATGTTTTCTAACATTTATTCTCATAGCTTATTTCAACCCAAACAAACTGAATAAGCTTGTTTTGCCTGAACATTATGAAATGTTGGTGTTTACAACTCACATTTTGCATTAAAACATCACAAAAAATATTTAGTTCACCTGCAAGTGCATTTTGTATGTCTGTATGCATTTTCTAATGTATCTCACACTATTAAATTAAAACATGAATGCTGTCAAAACAAAACAATGCAATTACAAATACACAGATATTACTTATTAATGTGTCATTTTGTTACATGTCGCTACTCTTGTGAAGTGAAACAGTTGCATGTGTGATGTGTTTTTTAGTTAGTCAGATGACTGGCGCTGCATGGAGTCGACGAGAGGCATATGGTGGAATGAAGCCACTTAGGTTCACTCTTATGGAGTCATTTAAATGTTCATCTGTTTAGTCTTGTTCTAAACTTTGATTATATGAAATTCATGTCAGAAAAGGCAGACTCACAGAGGTACTGTATGTAGAACCAAACAAAGCAGACATTTTCATAGCCGTTTGGTGAAGACTCTTATAGTTATTTGGCTCTACTAAGCTCCAGAAATGCTGAGAATGCTGTTGGGACTTTAACAGCACATTATTTTGAAGGTTTACTAATATATAATATATAAAATCCAATGTCTGTCTGTCTGCATGTCAGTCCGCTTTTCACAAGGGATCTACTTAACAGATTTAGATCGGGGTTTTTTTTTTCTATAATTTGCTTGTACATCCCGGTTGATTTTGTGACTTCTCTCATTTCGCTGTGTATCGTATTTCGCTTACGGTACCAATTTATTCGCGTGAGTCCCAGAAAAAGGCAACGGGCCTTCCTCTCTCACTCGCCAGTTTTGGAGCGTGTACCTTAACTCCGCTTAGCTAGCGAATGATAGAACAATTGAATTCAGCTTTGTTACTTAGGTCTTAATGAGTTTGAGTCCAGATATTCTCTTAAGTGTATGCCACATTGAAAAGAGAGATTGCAATTCAGATTTTGGATCGTGATATGATTTTTTTGGAAAGATCGCCAACCCCTAATTTGACTAATCAAGTTTTCAGATTTGTGTAGGATTCATTAACCCTTTGGTGAGCTACTTGGAAAGGGGTTGCGAGCTACCAGTAGCTCGTGAGCGATGTGTTAGAGACCCCTGGTCTAGACTATGAACAAGGCAGATGACAATGTATGGAGCTGCAAGGAAAGCCATGTTAAATCAGCGCACCGGCAATGGCATTATAGGGTGGCCAAGGAAGAAACCCCATTCAAACAACCTCATCATTATACATACAGTTAAACCCTGATTATATGTCACTCGATTCATCATGAATTTCTGCTGACCATCAGGGCCAAAGGAAAAAAAATGTGTATGCCAGTGCCTTCCTATTACTGTACCTCTACTGCTGTGTGGTACGCTGCAAGCAATGCACATTGGAACAACTCTACCAATGGTGAAAGTGCTTCAAGTATTGCTTCAGTTTACAGAGTAGAAAGAACAGTAAATGATATAAAGCATGATGCAAAAAAATTTGAAAACGTGTTGAAATTGGAAACCACTAACTAATGTTATTCTGTATTAATGTTAATATTCTTCTGTTCTGTAATTTTCTTTTTAAATTCTGTAATATTATGTTAATATGTTGTGACTTGCAGGTAGCTTGTGATGCGCTGTGGGGGAGCAGAAAGGGTGTAATACTGTGTAAGTGATGGAACTGAATGAATGTCTTCTCCTCTTTATGGGGCACGCTGATGAGTGACAGGAGAAGTTAGGAGAAAAAGGAAGGAAGTTTTGAGTAGGGTGTCAAGAGACAATAAGCAGGAGTGTTTGCACTATAGAGATAGGCAGAATGTGAGTGGCAGGAACTAAACTGTTTCGAAGGTGTAATGTTAATATCCATTTATTTATATAGCACTTTTAAAACCATTCAGGAATGCTGTGGCCAAAGTGCTTTATAATAATAGAATGAAAGAAAACAGATAAATAACATAAATAGAAATAAAATATATGAACATACAATAAAATGCATAATAAATAGAAGTAATGTTATATAATCACAAAGAGGAAACCTTCAGTATTACTGAAGGTCACGGAATGCAAGTGAATAGAAATGAGACTTTAATCTTGTTTTGAACAGTTCAATTGTAGACAACTCCTTTATATGATGAGGTAAAGAGTTCCACAGGCGAGGAGCAGCAGCTGCAAAAGCCCTGTTCCCCTTAGTTTTACATTTGGTACGAGGGACAACAAGAGACAACTGACCAGAAGATCTAAGCACTCTGAATGGCTGGTGTAAAACACATAATTAAGATAAATAGGCAGGAAAGATGTAAAGATTTAAAGACTAGCAACAAGATTTTAAAATCAATTCGAAAACTGACAGGGAGCCAGTGTAAAGAAGTTAAAATAGGAGAAACTGAGTTATACTTTCTTGTCCCAACCAGAAAGCAAGCGGCAGCATTCTAGACCAACTCTAACCTGTGTATCAGGGATTTGTTAATCCCAGAATACAGCGAGTTGCAATAATCGAGGTGAGAAAAAATAGAAGCATGAGTAGCTTTCTCAAGATCCCTAGAAGATAAAAAAGGCTTGATCTTACTTAATAGACGAAGCTGGAAAAAGCAAGTCTTGACTACAGAATTTACTTGTTTCTCAAAAGAGAGGTTACTGTCAAGGATAACACCTAGATTGCGGACTTGAGGTTTGCAAAAGACAGAGAAAGAGCCGAGAGGTCCAAGACCAATTTAGGCTTTAGCTAATGGACCCACTATAAGCACCTCTGTTTTATTTTGATTCAGATCAAGAAAATTATTAGCCATCCAGGATCTTAGTTCAGAGGCAGTTGTGAAGTTGATTTATTGCAGAGTTGCAGACAGGAATATAATAAACCTGAGTATCATCAGCATAGCAGTGAAAAGAAATGTGTAATTTCCTAAAAAATAACTCCAATAGGATGAAGGTATATAGAGAATAAAATAGGACCCAAAATGGATCCCTGAGGAACACCATATTTAAGAGGAGCAGTAGACGAAAAAGAGGAATTTAAAGTCATTGAAAAATGTCTACCAGTTAAATATGACCTGAACCAGTTAAGAGCAGCCCCTTTAAGCCCAACAAGATGTTCAAGTCATATCAGCAATATCTCATGGTCAATAGTGTCAAAGGCAGCGGACAGGTCAAGGAGGAGATGGACTGCCATGTCACCTGAGTCAGTAATAATAGAAATGTCATTGAATACTTTTAGGCGGGCTGATTCAACACCATGATAACGCCTAAAGCCAGATTGGTAGATCTCAGATAAATTATTGGAGTTAAGTTGATCGACCAATTGATTATAAATAATTCTTTCTAGAATTTTAGCCAGAAATGGCAGTTGGGGAAATTGGGCCAAAATAGGTAAAAGTCAAGGATTTAACTTTGCGTTTTTCTAGATGGGGACGGACAGCAGCATTTTTAAAAAATGAGGGCACAACCCCTGCACTTATGGAATCATTGATAATGGCTAGTAAGAAAGGGCCCAAAACATCAAAGGCATCCACTAAGAAACATGGTGGCACTACAGTATATCAAGAGAGCTTGGAGCTGGTTTAAGGGAGTCTAAGACAATGTCATGATTAACAGTAGGAAGTTTTTAACCAGTTTGAACAATGCCACAGCGGATAGTATCAATTTTGCTAAAAAAAGAATGATAGAAACTGTTCACATGAATGAACAGTGCTATTTAATCCCATCACAGAATGAGGGTGAATGGCTGAATTAATTGAATTAAATAAGACCCTAGAATTCTTAGAATGACTGGATACTAAATCGGCAAAGAAATCTTGTTTAGCTTTTTTAACTGCAGGCTGGAAATTCAAAAGAGAAGTCCTAAAAATCTGTTTAGAGACAATCAATCCATCTTTTTTCCAATGGCGTTCAGCAGGTTGACAGGTGCGGTGCAGCGATCGCGTAGTTTCATTTAGCCAGGGAGCAGGTCTTCCCTTATTACTGCATATCTTGAGCGGAGCAATTCTAAGTCTAAAACCGTTTTACTGGAAGAATTATATTTTAAGACAGAATCATCGATACCATTATTTCTGACATGCACATCAAGACTAGAGAAAATGGTTCTAAAATTGGATATAATAGGAGTATTTAAAAAGGGTGAGCAGCGTGGGGGACAGCTATTAGTCAGGACATCAACAGCAATATTCATATCCATCATTATAGAAAGTGATCAATGAAAGAAATCTTGCATAAATCAATATTATTAACAGAAATATCACGAGTAAGAACGAGATCAAGGGTGTGACCAAGAGAGTGAGTTGGTTTATAAATATGCTGGATAAAATCAAATTAGTCCAATAATGATAAAAAGCCATTAACCAAAGGTTTCCATTGACAACAAATGTGAATGTTAAAATCATCAACAATAAATACTTGGGAGAGGGTCATATCAGCCAGGAGATCAGAGAATTCAGAAATGAAAGTATCATAAATTACAGGAGGTCTATAAACCACGGCAAACGACAAAGAAGGGGAGCTGCACACTTCGAAAAATTGCAGTTCAAAGCTGCTAAACGGACCCCTTGCAAAGCTCTGACACAAGAACATACTTTTAAAAACAGTGGCAATGCCCCCACCACGGCGAGTGAGATGAGGAGAGTTTAAAAATGAATAACCTAATGGTACCAAGTCAATAAAACAAGAAAAATCCCCATTTAAAATCCAAGGCTCCGTGATGAATAATTTTAAATAGAAGGAGACCCAGAGACATAGTGACATAAATAGCTACTCTAATCTTGGCAAAGCCAAACTCTCTGCCATTTTGATAGATTTTATCATTGTTGTTTAAGGTATTTGTTTCTTGCTTTTCGCTCTAGTTTCACTTTTTTTGACTGTTTTGTATTGTTTTTTCCCTTTTATTCCTGCATTATGGTGGCTAGTTGATTATGCTCATTAGAAGACAGCTGTTGTAAGCAGGCCCTCTGGTCAGCTGAGCAAAAATAAATAAATAAATAAAATTTTTTATAGGCTTACCCAAAACACTTCATACAGTACCTTAGGCCTTTCCTTATGCTGATGTTTTTAACACAAAATGCTGGTGGCCTTAATATTGTTGGAGTATTTTTTGATGACTCATTGTGGTAAAACAAGTCTCCGGGGTGTTTTATCGAGTTAATTTGTTATTGGTTAAAGTGTTTTTTTAAGTACAGCCTGCTGGCTTACCAACCATCAAGCAGCACACATGTTATATGTGCAGTTGCTTGGGTTTTAGTTAATTCCAAAGAAGCTGCATGATTAATTAATGTGAGCTGGGGTGACCACAGGATATTGGAAATGGTTAGTGTTCAGGAGAGAGAAAAGACAAAGGGACAAAGATGGAAAGACAACCATAAGAAGACAACAAGTGATCACTTTGTAGATGTCTGTCCTGTCCTGTCCTGTCCTTTCCTCCCAAAATACTCATCAAGCTCAACCCCATCAGCTCTGCTGAGGTTTTTAAAAGGAACAGGGTCAATGCCTGTGGCTGTTGTGGAGGTTAATGGGAGTAGCAACATTTAAGCAGATGACGGGGGAGTGAGGCCGTGGGAATAATATATCTTTAGGTAGATCCACCGCGTGGTGGTATCGGGGTATAGGGCGATGTGCCCAGTTGAGTTATATTTGACTGGCAGTGGTAGCAGACCAAGATGCAGCGACCTATGTGAGAAGGATTCAGGATGTTCTGTTTAGGGAAGAAGGAATAGTTTGTGAATGATCTCTGGGATTTAAAAGTGCTTATTTATTTGACTTATTTATTGGAACACTTTGATTTTTTTAAAGGAGTTAGTTATTGAAGCACAGTAACATTTTGCACTTTGATATTTTTTTTTAATAAACATTTGTTACGCTTTTGAACAAAAAGGTTTGCCTGTTTTCTTCCTCCAACCTGTTACATGTCTACAAGGTATCTCAACAGAATGGTGTGCCAATGGCTGCAAGAACATCACAAAATGTATTTATTGTTCTTATTAGTGCAGCTGAATTATGACACTGAACGTTAATAGGAATCCAGTTTATTGCTAACATCTGTATTCAATCACACTTAGCTACTTAGTAGTCACTAATACACTGAATATGCCAAAATATGTTAATTTTCAGTATTTTTAACGCATTATACATAGGAGAGGTTTATAAGTATTATGAACTCTGTGTGGAAAATAATTTTAACAGAGAGAAATTATATTGGAGTTCAAGAGTTGAGAAAAAGTGTTTATCAAAGACATTACTAAGTACATTTATTAAGTATTGTGTCAGAAGAATGCTACCATAATTTCCATGAATGCAATGTATGCTTTTGTGAGTAAACAGGAAAGTAAAACAATGTTGTCATCCTAAGTAAATCAAGACTTTGACTAAACCTGTAGGTTTGTGTCATGCATCTGCTGCTTTCTGGCTTGCGAAGCAGGAAAAAACTAGATGTGTAATTATTGCAGATGATATGTTGTTTTAAAGCATATTCTTGAAGTGGAACACAAGGTCACAAATGGAAACCATTTAAGAGAAAGTTTAAGACACAGTTTTTAGTGGTATGGAGGTTTATGTTATGAACATACATCGTGAGCGGTCTTGGTGTTCATGGCTGTTTTTAAATAGTTATTGGAGTGGGAAAATGAACAGGGAAATATGAAAAATTTGATTGGTAGGGGGAGAAAAATGACATTGTCACGCAAAGTTCTAACCAAAAGAGAAATCAAAACTGATCATCAAACCCAAATCATGTATTTAAAACAAAGTCCAAAAATAAATATGGTTCTTGTGCTTAACTAACACTAGAAAAATTAATCCAAAACACTGATGTCTGCACCTTCCCTATTCCATCCTAAATAAGCAGGGAATGATGACCAAAATTTTCTTATAATCTCTGAATTAAATGACTAACAGCAAGGATGGCAACTGCAAACCACTGGCCATGACATTGCAGAGATAGTCATGCATTGGGGTCATCATCATGAGAGGCAGTACAGACTTGCACTGTGGTGACTTCACAAAAAAATAAATATAAAAACAAAAATCTTTCTAGATATCCAAAAATACATCCTATATCTTCTTACAGGGAAGAAATGGAAATTCCTCACAGTTTGCACTGCTACTGTTCAGCTCCTGGAGAATGGGGTTTGTTCTTTGGACTGATCATTCTGTGTTAGGAATTTGTATTGTTTGTCGGCATGAGATTTGTTTTCTAAGATGTGCAGGTTTGGTTAATTAGAACTATATGACTGACTCTGCTGTGAATGAGTATGGCTATATGCCTGCAAAATGAACTGGCATACCATGCATGGTTGGTTCTTAGCCTCTGTCTTCATCCAAAACCTGATATTTATCCATCATTCAGTCTCAGGTGTCCCATGGCACATGTGAGCCACAGTCTTGTTTTCTGCTGTGCGTGATGAACTCTCCACAATCTGCTGGTAGACACTGCTGAGTTTGAACTAAATTATATGAATCTTGTACAAGAAAGATGTGCTAAACTGTCAGTAACAGTTCTACATATTTCTATCAACATGGATGGATGAATTTTCACATGTAAAAAAATGTGACAAACCTGTTGGCTACAAAATGTTTGAAATTTAAACCAAGTGGACCCTTTCAGTTAGGATTTTGTATTGTTTTGGAGGCACACATTGAAGACAAACTAAGAAGCTGTGTTCGTTAAAACAGCCTATTTTTATGGAAGTGTGTTCCTTTACTTAAATCATTGGCCATTTTTGAGTAAAGTATATTGTAAACATCAGCTTCACAACAAGCCCCTGAAGAGACATCTAGCATTAGTTCCAGCTTGGGTTCTTGATCTTGTAACTATATTCAGGTTAAAACATTTTGTCTTTACACAAATATGTTACTGTATGTAAGCTACCATCTTGCTTAAAGCAGTTGCTTAGAGTTGTAAAACAACACTTGGGCTGGTAAGTCCAGCAATAATGTTTTGGTTGTTGGATCTAATATATACCTTTTTTGAATTTGAATGACAATTTTATTATTCTTCATTATTAAGGCAATAAATTATCAAAACAACAAGAACCAGAAGACCTTAATGAGAAGTAATTGTGTTCTCCTCTTTTAAAATGAGCCATGAGTATATGGGTTGCAAGCGTAGCTCAGTTTCATTTGGAGTTGACCTAACATAACATTTATTAAGAACTTAAATGGCCTTCAGAAGATTGAAGGACAGGAGTATTACATGATGTACTGTGGTTAAACAAATAGCAAATCTCTTCCTGCATACGATGCAGTAGTTTATGCAGTAATTGTATGTATTCTCCACTGGGGGATGTTATTTTTATTTTTATCTTCTCTAAGTATATACACACATGTTATTGAAAGGCTTTTTTTGCTTTCACTACATATAATTTAATGCCTTTAGTGAGCTTGGAAGTTAATATAATATTTTTTAAACTGGACATTTTTATAGCCAATATAAAACAGATTGGGAACCATAAAAGAATTTAGTGATAATACAGAAGTCGTTATGCTCATCAGCATTTTTTTAAAATAACACTGCATCTCAACTTAACTGCTCATCTTATTTTGTGCTATATTTTATCCAACCAGTACACGTTATAGATTCACATTCATTCCACATCTTATAGTATGGAGGCTGAATCCTTTTTGCTTTAATCCCTTTGACTATAAATGACAGTAAAGTCTGTCTCAAAAAGCTGTAACACAGGATTGTGGGAGTTTCCAAGTGGCATTCAGTTTATTACTTACAATTCTAGGTTCAGCTCAAAAGAAGCCCAAGATGTGAAAATTGCCAAATAACGAACTAGGCAACATAAATATTTCAAGCATAATAGAACACCAAAGTGTGATCACATGGACAATTTATGTGCGTATTTGTGTGGCAGTTTTTTCTCAGTTAAAGTAAAATCTAATCATGCCGTAGTAAGACTTGGGTTTGTTGACAGAGTTTAAACTGATTATGCAAATTGTAGCAGAGAGTTCATAACTTCATAAAGAAAAAACTCACCAAAGCTGGAACTGTGTGTTTAATAGTCACATTTGATCTGCCTCATTTAGGTGTCAAATATGGAACACCGAGCAAACCATGTTCATATAAACAAAATCTGTCTAAATATGAAGCACATATTTTAAAAATCTATCCATCCATTTTTTGGAGCCCACCCCATATACTAGAAAATCTTAGAGATCTACATCATAAGCTTAATGAATTTGAAATTATTCTAAGCCTAGATTTTGTTAGAAGTTTGCAGGTGCCCCATCTGTGCTGATGCAAGCTCTCTCCTGTGTCAAAAATTGTAAAGGTTGAGTTAAATGGTGCTGCATGGCTGAGTGACAGTTTATGACAGAAAATGTTCTCTCATGGGCTGCCATGCTAGAAGGTTAGTTTCTGCTTTGTACTTGAAGCTCAGGGATGACAGTATAACAATGTTAGATTGGACAGAAGGATGAAACTGAATCTGTATATTTTTAATGTTCTGACCGTTGGATCTTTTTTGTAGGTATCAATTTAAAAGTAAAATGATAGCACCAGATACACAAATCTTACAATGCTGTATGTAATCTTAGTTTTATTTACACACACACACACACATATATATATATATATATATATATACTGTATACTAGCTGTACCCCGTGGCTTCGCCCACATTGTGATGAAACAGGACAAACTTTAAATGTGAATAGATGTTGACACTATATCTGATCGTGTGTTCAGCTCTGACGGGAAAGCGTTCCCTGCGTGGGGAAAAAAGCATGTGGCCATGATATCTGGCGATCAGCAGCTACCCTGTAAAACATATGGAGCTCTTCTCTCTCTCTCTCTCTCTCTCTCTCTCTCTCTCTCTCTCTCTCTCTCTCTCTCTCTCTCTCTCTCTCTCTCTCTCTCTCTCTCTCTCTCTCTCTCTCTCTCTCAAAAACATCAAACGTTATTCCTTAACAATCTGTAGATGATGATGTCTGTTGAACAAACTGGTACCAGAAGCTAGGCGGAGGCAAGGTGCACTCCAACATGTGGCGAGGCATAGACTAAGTCGAACAGAGGCTGGCGAGGGAATGAGGAAGGCCCTGCCCCCCCCTGCTCTCAGCCCACAATCACTCTGTTGGATTTGCATAAATATATTGGTACCACAAGCGAACTAGGGTACTTAGTGCGATGAGAGAAGTCGCAAAATCAACCGGAAAGTTCAAGCAAATTATAGAAAACAACGAGATCTAAATCCATTAAGAAATTCTCTCGTGAAAAGCGGACAGACATAAACCGCACAGACATACAGACAGAACACGCTTGGACCACGAAATTTTTAAAACCGTTTCTTAATGAGCATCTATGGGCCAAGGGTAACCTACATTCCAAATTTCAAGTCACAAGACCTCATGGTTCGGGAGATTTTGTGATGAGTGAGTCAGTGGTATTTGGCTTTTTATATACAGTATAGATATTTGTGTGCATGTGTGTGTGTGTGTGTATGAAATATTGTTGGCTGAAGGAACACACAGGTCACAGAAGAAATGTTGGAGCACCAATTGGCCTGTTTCATATTCATAATCTCTAGAGCCGCTTGAAGGCATGTGGAATAACACATCTCGGAATAATGCCAAAATAGAAATAATCCAATAGGATCAAGGATCTATAGTGAGGTCTGTTCTGTGGTGGGAGCTCTGCTCTGCAGTTTGCTCTCTCCAGAGCTGACCTGTGTCAGTGAAATGGGAGGGTTGGAGTTTGTTGCCCTCATTGGGTAGTTTCTCAGGTCTCTCTCAGGGCACATGAGCTTGTTTGTTTAAAATGAGACAACAAATGTTAAGGGTTAATAAGTAAAGGAAGCACATACTGTGTACTCGTACAGTATATGCATGTGTATGTACAACAATGTCTCAGCTGTTTTTAGTTTGTTTTCCTAAATGTGACTTGTCTAAGAGTTATATTGCTCATTGTCTGACTGCTTTTGTCTTATTTGAAATATTCCAATGGTATATTCACATGAAAGGGCCCTCTATCAATAGTTAAACAGCTGTAGACCTTTGAATGATGGATGTGCTGTCATACTCAGGCAGCAATGCCTAATGGGTCAACTTGTCGTCAATAGAAAAGATAGTAAAAGCTAATGAAACCCTGCTCTGTCCATCTTTTTCTCTTATACTAATGACTTATTTTTATTTCCTACAGGATATAGACCTGCAGCTAACTGGATTTGATTTATACGAGGAAAATCTGCAGTAAATGGCTATGCTGTTCATATTGCCAGAATGGAAAATAGAATTGTCGATAGGATGTGGCCTGATAAATAGCGCCGTGTGAAGATGCCGCTCCAATAACTGTGAAATCAATGGGAAATACTTGCCATGCGAAAAGCCTTTGAGATTTTGACAGCATTGTGTTCTGGGGGTTTGATACCTTTGCTTAGATTGCCCTGCCTTGCAAGTGGATATAAATAGGATTGCTTTTAGTGCAGCTATACAGAAATAATTTTGGACGATGTCACTTCAGAAATCACCAGGATTTAACTATATGTGGCGGGTGATGAAGGTGCAGCTACACTCGGGAGTGGATGTCACTTTTGTCCTCTGGATACTTGGATTTACGCTGCAGGCAGCTGTTGTCTCATCCCAGAAGCTTGATGAATCGGACCCAGTGGTAACAACCACTTATGGTAAATTGCGAGGATTTAAAAAGGAACTCAACAATGAAATTTTGGGCCCAGTTATACAGTTTCGTGGTGTTCCGTATGCTGCACCTCCAATTGGAGAGCGCCGGTTTCAGCCCCCGGAGCCACCAGTCCCTTGGTCTGAAATACGCAATGCTACCCAGTTTGCCCCAGTTTGTCCCCAGAATATCTTGGAAGGAAGGCTACCAGAGGTCATGCTACCTGTGTGGTTCACAAATAATTTGGACATAGTTACAAGTTACGTTCAAGATCAGAGTGAAGACTGCCTTTTCTTAAATATCTATGTCCCAACAGAGGATGGTGAGTTTACAACAGGAACACGGGACCTTTTTGTTTTAAGTATTATTTTTCTAACTCATTATTTAAATATTATTTGAAGCATGTATTGTGCATGCCTTGTGAATTTTATATGTGCATGTAGCTGCTTACAGTACACATGTCTTTGTGTGTCTGAGTGTGAGAGTGTGTGTGTGTGTGTGAACATCTGTTTCCTAACTTCGTCATCCATGCTCATTATTTTTTTATTTTATTTATTTATTTTTTTGTCTGTCACGGCACGTCCATTCACGTGGAAAATAGTTCCTTCTTCCCCCTCCATATTAAACAAAAGACTAAAAACGTCCATCATTTGTTCATTGGGTGTGCAGGCTCAGTGACTTGGGGATAGTACATACTATCTGCCAGCTTCTAATTCAGAAAGTATGATGATAATTATAAAAAAAAAAAAATTGAGAGAAGTAAAGAAAAAAAAGCAGACAAATCTAAATATATTTCTATATTTATTTTTAAAAAGCCAAAGAGTGGTGTTGCATGCTCCTACTGTTCATAATGGAGCTCCATGTTATTTTTTAGTCTTCTATTCATTTTGCAGTAAAAAGAATATCCAAGGAATGTGCCAGGAAACCCGGCAAGAAAATTTGTAGAAAAGGAGGTATGTATAAAACGCACGCAAAAAAAAAGCAAAGAAAAAAAATCTGTGCCACAGAAGAGCCTGTACAGTATATGCCTCAAAAAAAAAAATCAAGGATGGGAGGCTTGGGGAGATAATAGGGACACCACATAGAGTGCGAGGTTGAACGGTCGGAAATTTTTCAGCAAATGGGTGAGACATTTTCAAGATGTAGTTGGAAAGCAATGACTTGGAATTAGATTTGAGGACGATGCAAAGCATAGCTTCAATTAAAATGAATTGTCTCTCAGTTCCATTGGCTTACGCTAGCTGTATTGATCATGATTTCATCAAGATAATGTCCTTCGAGGGCAGTAGGCCACAGAAACTGTAGCAGGCTATCTATGTGCAGTGGAAAGTCGTTGACAGAAACCTTGATAAGATGTATACGGCTTGGAGGGAAAGTATAACTTATAATTGTTGCAGGTTTTTTATTTTTTAAATGGAAAGGGTCTGTTTTAAATAAGAATGTATTTATTATAAAAATTGACTCGGCATACAGAGGCAAGTCTAATGGATAGTGGACAAAGGGGTAAAATAAAAATGTTTTCTGGCAGCTGAAAAATTTTTTGAGTTTTTTAATAAATCCGATGTCCATTCAGATGAATTACAAAATATGCTGTGGGTTTTTTTTTTGTTTTTTTTTTTTTAATCCCCTGTAAGTTCTCCCAGAATGCCTATTAAGAGGCGCTCCACACGTCCTTGCCTGCAGTAACACCTGCAGGGGAGACAGAGACTCAAGCAGCTGTAAGCTTTTCTGCAATCTGTGCCTCTGCTTTCACTGCCTCACCTGGTCAATGAGGTGAGTAGCTGACCCTTCCCTGAACCAACTCTCCTTGCACCTCCCCTCCCACTTGTTCCTCACTGACCACTTCTAAATTCCGACACACACACACACACACACACACACACACAAGTATGACTTCTTTTCTTCCCTACCGCAGCGACAACAGTACACAGTTAGCTCAATAAGCCTGCATGTAGCCAACAGGTCGCCAATCCCACACAGAATTGATTATTTCTGCTCCATCTATCAAAAAAAAAATTGTCCTATCTTGAAAAAAAAAATGAATCTGAGCATTGTATTTAGGTTTTATCTTTTTTACGCCTTTAAAAGCTATAAAGGGTTGCACTCTTCTGTATCAAATTAATTACTTTTTTGACCCAACTCGGAGGAACTAGTTTGGGTTTCTGTAACGAGACATGGTATATGCTTACGAAATCCACTTTGCTGAACTTGGCAAGCAGAGAATACAAAAATACACTGCAAGTGCTAACCTAAAACATACAGCCAGTGAAGTCCAATGAAATCTCTTCATTCCAGATAGACCTGTACAGACCTGTACATGCTTCATTTTAACACTCTGTCAGATATTTTGCTCATAGGGGTCTCGGCTAATGCTCTCTTGAGGATTTTATGTAATAACTTTGACTCATTAATTAACCATTTTGAAAATTAGAAGAAGTACTGTGTCAACAAATACAGAAATGATTTAACCGGGTAAAATATTGTAAATAAGGACAAAAAAGCAATCAAGAGCACTTAGCTGGTAATGTCATTGGTCTGCTGCTGTTGTTATACATGATTAATTTTGTCTCACTTGTTCTTTGAATTTTGAACAATACAATAAATTCACTATGTATCCATTGCAAAATGTATGTGTACTTTCTAATAGAATGTGGTGGGCACAAGGAAAAAAAATTAGAGACGTGCAGGACTGAGCTTTTAGGTTTTTGTCTCTACCCTGCCTTCCTTTTTTGTGTTTATTCCAAATGTGAGTGAATTTTCTGTATGTTAGCAGGTCCTGGGCACTTAAGTGTTGAAATTTATTGTTTTTTTTGCTGCTTTGTACATTATGACTATTTTATGAACATGCTAACTAATTTTGTCCTCCATCGTAATATTCATAGTGAGCAGTGACCAGCTAAAAATGGTCAAATGATATACTGTACCTAAAATTTGAATGAACATGGGGAAATTAAATACAAGATGGTGGCGGACTACAGTCCATATACTTATATGGTGCTTTTTATGTTGCTTCTAATCTGTGCTGTTTTTTCTTGTTGGTGAGATGTCTTCAAAGTGAGTTGTTTGTTATAAGAACTGTTGGCTGAAGTAAATAAGTCGTCATATACGTAATTGTAATTGTTCTCTACACTATTCTATGTCTCAGTTTCAATTGAAACTATAAGCATCTTTGGGCTAAATTAGGGACAAGTAGAGCTGTCTCACTGTGAGCCATTTCATCAAATACTGCCCTATAGCCAAAGTTAGGTGTTTCTGTAACACAGAAAAAAGATAAGATAGACTTTTATAATGAATCTTTAGAATGAAAAATATGGATTGACAACATTCAGCAACTAATACAGCAAATAGTGTTTTTTGTTTCGGTCAAATTAGATTACTCAAATAGTATCAAAAACTTAATGTTGAGAGCCTTAGTCAACTCCACTAAGAATATTTAGTATGGCAATCATTTGAATGACATGATGATTTTTTTTTTATTATTATTTGGCAATTTTAATATTTTAAGCTTGCTCAACTGTTTACACATTGCCTTCTTGCTAATGTGGATCAGTTTTTTGCTGTTGCCCTGGCAATGGTTGTGAAATGTTCAGAAAATGATTAGTATTTAAATCTCATGTCTCAAGAAATGTATGTTTGTTTTATTCTTTGGGAGATACAATTAATTTCTACTTTTACTTGAAGCTTTCCGTTTTCCTTAGCATGCGTCCACTGACAATGCAATTCCAAAGCTGAATTTCCAGCAGCTTGTTCTTGCGCTTGCTTGAGTGCAGCAGTCTCGCTAAGATGATATTAATTGAGACATTTTGTGGGCCAGCTCCTATTTTCTACATTCAATGCAGCTGGCATACCATACTTTTTTTGATATCACTGAGGCAAACGTTTTGAAAAATATTTTTGCTGTATTGATAATTTGTTCTATAGCAGTACAAGTAACATTTTGTCAAGAGTGGAGAACACTTTTCAAAATTTTTTGATAACTTCAGCAAAATGTAATGCTTTTTATCATCTAAGAGAATACATTTAAATTAAAGATAAAAAAAGAAAAGAATCAACTACATTAGCATAACGAGTCCAAGACAGATCTTCTAAACATAAATATTTTTTACTGATCCATGTGTATAGCTTATCCATACTGGTAAATAAAAAGTAAGCAATTATTGCATAATGTTCAACTTACCTGTACCAGGTAACACAGCACATAATGAGCAAATCAATGTCTTCTAGCTTTACCATGCCTCTGATTCTGTGGTAAAAAGCTCTCAATAAAACTTTACTGTGTGTACCTAGGCTAGAATAGGCACCTTGGAGTTTTGGAAGCATAGCTGTTGTTTTGGCATGAATCATCTCTGGTGCAGGAGGAACGACATTTGATTGAATTACTACAGTTGTTTGAATATAGAAGATTGTATCAACTTCTCACAAAATATACTTTGTGAAAACCCAGCTGATCAGTTTGTATAAAGGAAAAATTAGGCATTATGTGTCAAGCTATATGAAGAAGGAATGGATTACTTTCCAAACTCTTCATCAGTGACACAGGGACAAACTACTCTTAGCTATGTTAAATAAGACTAATATTCTTGGATGGTTTTAGATTTAGCAAGCTATATTAAAAATGTTAATAACTTGACTTTAGTGAGGACTTAAGTTAAAATCATTGTCTTACCAGTATAATGAAGGGAAAAACAATGATTTGACATGATTCAGCCTAAGCTCTGAACACCCAAATAACGCATGGCATGGATATATTGGACATGATGTTCTTGTGCATTAAAATGTATAGTTTTAGTGCTCATTTAATGTAGGCAAGGTTCTTCTCACACAGCAGTTATTTACTAAACTGCTGTTCCAGTTTGGCTGTGTATGAGAGATTTAAGAAAGCCTCTCATCTCATTTAGTGTGTGTTTGTTGAGTTTTTGAGCCTGTTCAAACCACAAAGCTAGATATGTTCACCCACAATCTGTTGGGCCAAAAAACCAGCTTAATTGAAGTGATGACTTTTAAAGGGCTGGAACTATCTCTGGTATCAATGATTAAACTATTAATTTCAAACAAGTCAATGAATTCTACTTTAAGGTAACCTCTTCTTGTGTCTCTTCCTGAAAGTAGAAGAATGCTGTTTGTGTGTTTTTTAATATGCAGAATTGTTTTCATGGCCCTATTTTTTCAGGCAAGCTTTCAGAGTATATCTGCTTTATCTCTCAAGTTGTAGATTTCATATCCTTTGGTCATCCTGACAGAAATGATTTGTATTCTTGTCTCAAAATAACTACCATGGCAATCACATGTGTAATGCTTATATTCAGGCTCTTTAACAGCATTAAATAAAAGCAGACATGCATTTTCTCTGACTGACAATTACACTCTGTTATAAAAAAATTTGATAATCGTAAAGGCTCCTTGTATACACCACTAGTCTTCATTGGCATGAAAAGTGAGGTGCTACTTTAGCATGTGCTATAACAATGTTTTCTCAATTAGCACTTCCACTTAAAATGTTTTATGTTCTGAGGAAAATGATTCACTCACTTTAGATCCAAAACTGTCTGTTTCCTCTGTCCCCTCCCACACTATTTTCACCTATGCAAGGAAACCAATCATTACCTTCCTTCAACCAAAAATTGTCATTTGAATCCAGATGAAGGCACAGACACCAACTCTATAGAATGCTCCTATGAAGACCTTTGCATTTAACATTGACTGTCTCTCTCAGTCCGAGAAATCTGTCAGTGCATTTGCAGCTAAGTGTTCCCCATCAGTTGTATACCCTCCTAAAATATGACCGACTAAAAAGAGATCAGGAAGTAAGTCTGATACAAATGGCATAATCTTTATCTCTTTTACTTGTATCCTTTTTTTTTTTTGTGTGTTAAATTAGCAGATCATTCTCAATTTACACCCTTCCACACCAAGAGAGTGAAAGCCAGTCAGTGTTGTAGTGAGTTTATGATTTAACTTACACCACTTAGACAAGGACTTTTTTGAGGTATTCCATCCACCTAACCACACATTTTAAAGCCTACATGAGCTGCAAAGGTCCTCTGAGTATTTAGGTCTACCTCCTTTAACACATACACAGATAATAGAATGATCTGAATTACTGCATGTCTAAGCTTTACTTGCTTAAATGTGAATTCTGAATTTTGATCCTACAGTGATCTTTTTGGGTTTTTTTTTTCTTAATTATCTGTTTGAACAAATGTATGCTTTTCATTTCAGTGGTACAATTATGTATGGTGTTATTTGGTGAGTAATGAACTTTTCTTGTGTCATAGTAAAGCTGCTGAATGTAGCATTTATGAATTCTCCAGATATTTGTATGTATTGTCTAACATAATTAAGACAACATAAACAGTTTCAATTTATAATTTTTTAAAATGTTTTTAATTATATCAAAAAATGGAAGAATTTTAGGTAAGTAAAATACAACAATTTTGAATGCAGACCATTCTTACTGTGCTCTTCTTCTAGTGTGGTGATTTCAATAATGTCACATCACATACCAAGAAGTTCAAAACTTGAAATATAATCGAATGCATGTGTGCAAAGAAACACAGCAAACCTGTGATGTACATTATGCTGGGTACAAACTCAACATGCAGCCCCAATTAAGAGGAATCAACCCTATAAAACCTTTTTCTTCAATATAGCAGAAGATTATTATGGATTACCCAACAGATAAGAGTTTGCTGGGATGCCCACTAGTATCAATTTTACATTGAAACTCAAAAGTTTGTTAGGTTTGATTACTCTTTGAGTTTGTCCCTAGCACTAGTACACCCTAGCTTTATATAAATGTGAGCAGATGGTGACTGCCTTTGGCATGGTGGGTCTTGCAATTACTGTATAGAATCTACCCTGGAAAGAAACTAAAATACAACAAGGAGGAAAAGTTGTGGCTTAATATAAATATGGATGTCGAACAAGACTGCAGGAGCCTCAACGCTAAACTACCCAAACATTGCATAACGAAGCTTGCAGTAGTGGAAAAACCATTGTCAGAAAGCTTGATAAATTAGTTTGAAGATTAAAAATTTTCAACTTTGCAAAGGAGTAACAAAGTTTTTATTTTAATAAGTTTTAATGATTAATTCAATTTTATGCATAGGTTTTCTAAACTGATTTAATCCAAGTTTAGGGTCAAGGGTGGGTTCAGCATCAGGTTCAAGGGAGAAGCCAACTCTCCTTTGGGCAATTAAGATAAAATATGACAGTTCTGTGTTAGAGGAAGTAACTGTAGACTTGCACTAACTGAAGATGTTCTGATTGTCTAAAGTAATGGTAGAGTTGAAGTGAAGAAATTGGGACATCATTGTGATGGAGAATAGTAAGGAGGATAAAAAAAAAAACTATAAGCAGTGTCATTCCCGTTGCCACTTAGATGTAGCATGTCAAGGAAGCTCTAACTATGAGGCATGGCAAGGTGAACAGAGCTGTTGAAATGTGTCCGGTTTCTTCAAATCAAAACAATGCAAAATTATAGGAGTAAGTCATTAAGAACAAGCAGGAAAGTGCTATTTTCTGCATTTTTTTTCTTTTAATGACATTTACATATCTTGACAGCACTTAATTATGATGTTTGCAATCCAAAAAGGATTTATTGATTCGTTTTCTAAACCCGCTTATTCTACTACAAGTTTGTGGAGACTTTGGTGTAAGGAAAGAAGTAAGTGTAGGTAGGCCACATGTTGCTCAAAGAATACACTGACTCACATGCCCACTTTAACTCACATATTTTTGCAGTATGGGAAGAAGCTAGATAGAAAACACACGTAAGCAGTTGGAGAATGTGCAAACTGTCCACATGTATTGGATCTGAGTCAAGGCCATGCTAACCTACTAGCTGGACGAAAAAACAGAACGTAGTGCAACTGAGGGCAAAGCCTTTACTTAATGTGGATAAAAAAAAATTCTGCATCTTCTGACTCGTGTGAAGATGGACATTTTCACTTGGTGAGCTGTTTCTATTCTATGGTTGTTCATTACCTCTGCAGTTCATGTACTGACACATACAGTTGTGCTCATAAGTTTACATACTCTGGCAGAATTTGTAAAATGTGTACCACACTTTAAAGAAATGATCAGGCAAAAGACATTTCATTTACTTTTAATGGAATCCAAGTTAAACTATAAGGCATCATAGAACAGCACAGCTATTAAACAAAACTTAGTATTAAGGAAAATAATGAGATGGTCCCTTGTGACGATGCGGGTGTGTTGCATGCTCCCTTCTTCTGGGAGCCCTTCAACCTTACACCGTCGGTAATGTTACTGATGAGCTTAGCAGTGAGGCACAACAAAGCAAGGGGATGGTGGAAAAGTGTAAAGTGATTTAATTAAACAATCAACAAAAACAAGGTGTTTAAAATAAAGTGCAGTGTATTCAAAAATGTCTTCAAATAAATAATCCATAAAAACAGTTGTGAAACGTGGAGGTTAAAAACCATTAGAAAAATCTAAAAACAGGGAGGTTAAAATAACACAATGCAGAAGCAGTCTTTTAAAACACAATCTTATCTTTTACTTGGCGTCTTCCCTGTTTCTCCCGTTTGGGCCCCCGCAACAAGAGTCGCCCTCTCAGCAGCTGATCTTTTCTCCGCTCGACTGGCCTGGAGGCCTCCTGATCCCTGGCTTCGGTCGCACACTCATCCCAGACTGAGACTTGGTTTCCTTGACGACCAGGACGCTCACGTCAAGGACTTCACCAACCAAGCCTCCCAACTCCAAGCTGCCTTAACAGCCTTACGCGGCCGGTCGCCCTTCAACTGGTCACTCCAGCTCCTTAATCGCTCAGCTGGAGCGACCACTTCCTTCAGCCCCACCAAGTGTTGCCCAAACACTCCCCTCGTGGGCTCACCTCCCAGCTGCCTACCTGTGAGCCTGCACTCACTCGCTCACACCGGCTCTCTCGCCACATTGCTTCCTGCTCTCCAGCAACCTTTGTTTCCTTCTCTCTCTTTCTTTTTCCTTCTTCTTTCTTTCTCCTAACTGACTCGTGCTTCTGTTTATCAAGAGGGCATGGCAGCTGTGGCAAATCAGTGGCCCCAGGAACAATCACGGATGCGGACAGTTTCCCACCTGTGCACTTAGGTGAGAAACGCCCACGTCACGAATCGCCCCAAGAACTGCCTCAGCCACACAACCACCACGCCCCCTCACCAAGCTGCGAACGTGGTGCTTATTTATTTAAACCTGGCCTTTGACGGGAGCTGTGGACCCGATATACCACATCCCTGTTCAAAAGTTTGCATATCCTTAGTTCTTACTTCTGTTTATTGCCCCTTTAGCATCAATGATGGCATGCAGTGTTCTGTGATGTGGCTGTGGATGAGGCTGTTGATTTTCTCAGATGGCAGAGCTTCCTTACCATTCTTCTTGGTGAAAAGCTTCCATAAATTCTTGGGTTGCTTTGCCTGAACTGCAAGTTTGAGATCTCTCCAAAGTGGCTCAATGAAACTGAGGTCAAGAAACTATGATGGCCACTCCAGCGTATTTACTTTTTTCTGCTGTAGTCACCGAAGGGTCAACTTGGCCTTGTGTTCTGGATCATTGTCATGTTGGAAGATTCAAGTGCATCCCATGCGCAGCTTCCAGACTTATGAATGCAAATTGTCCTCCAATATTTTCCAGTAACATGTTGCATTCATCTTACCATCAATTTTCACTAAGTTACCTGTGCCACTATAGCTCACACACCCCCAGGACATCAGCGATCCACCTCCATGCATCACAGTAGGGATGGTGTGCTTTTCGTCATGGGCCTTGTTATATCCTCTCCAAATATAGCATTTATGGTTGTGACCATACAGTTCAATTTTGGTATCCTCACTCCAAGGGACTTGGTTCCAGAGGTTTTGAGGTTTGTCTAGATGCTGTTTGGCAAATTGTAAGTGGGCAGTTCTGTGGTGTTGGCACAGTAAGGGCTTTTTATCTTGCAGCTCTACCATGCAACCCATTTTCATTCAAGTACCTCCTTATTTTGCATCTTGAAATAGGAACACCACTTGTCTGCAAAGAAGTCTGTGTCTCAGCCAGAGTGGCTTGTGTGGTTTTTCTTGGCAACTCAACAAATGATCCTGACAGTTGTGGCTGAAATCTTGGTTGGTCTTCCTGACCGTGGCTTGGTAACAACAGAACCACTAACTTTCCACTTTTTAAAAAAAAAAATATATATTTTTTTTTATTATCAGACTCTGAACATTATTGACAGGCATTTTCAGATCTACGGATATATTTTCAATGATTTATACAGATCAAAAACTTTTTCTCTCAGCTCCTTTGACAGTACTTTTTCTTTCCCCATGGCTTGTTATCCAGCAAAGTCAGTGCAGCTCTGCATGAATTTTAAATTGACTGTTTATTCAGACACTGATTACAATCGAAGAAGCTACAAGTGTTGGCACTTTCACTTAATTACCCTTAATTTGAACCCTTGTGTGTCAGCTTATGTGTATATTATTGGCCCCAACATTCAAGGGTATGTAAACTTCTGACCAGGCCCTTTTGGGTAATTTCAGTTATTATGATTTAAAAAGGGCACACATAATTCTGTGATAATAAATTGCCTCACTTAAATTAAAAGGGAAGCTTTCTGCACAATTACTTAGATTTTCCAAACAATGGCCAATATTTCACAAATTCTGCCATAGAATGTAAACTTTTATGAGCACAACTGTATACTGTTGGTATGAATGCATGATATTTTTCAGTGCCACCGTTTATCAAATGTGGATGTGTAGTCTTAATAGTAATTTCTGCCAGTTATTCAACATGCAGTAGAGACATATATCTTTACATTTGTGTATGAGTAATAAAATTGCCTTTTACATTACTTATGAAGTGTGCAGTTTATTTATACAGTCATTGCTTATGCTTCAAATTTATACATGACCTGAAAGGTTTATTTGTATAATTTTGTGATGCATTGTAATACTTGTAAAAGGTAGTAAATCCAAAGTACCTTGTCTATAGACTTGGTGAGTAATTGAATCACTTATAAAAGAAATGGCAATTTATTCTCCTACACCTTGTGGACATGTTGTGGTTTCACTGAGTGGAACCTGGCTTTTATAGTAGAAGAAGGAACATTTCACCCTTTGCACGAAGGACATGCGAATAACAGTAATGAATTGTGTTTACATAAATCCTAAGATCTGCATTTCGGGTACAAGACCAGCTATTGTCTTAAGCGTAAAATAAAAATTGTATCAATAGTATAATTCAACACCAATGAAATTTTTTTAAACCGAATTAGGAGTGTTCATTAGATTTATTGAGACCCCCAAACTCCAGAGACCAACACACCCATCACAGTCCCGGTTTCAACAAAAGACTTTGTTTGTTAAACACAGTACCTTCACAAGTGAGCAAGTGAGCCAGTTCCACAACCACAGACAATACAGGATGAGTCAAAATTCTGTTAACATTAATGGTACTGCTATGTATTTACTTGTATACAGTTTTTGTGGACAATTTACAGTATGTGCCACATATGGTACATGTGTTGAACATGATGGTGAACAGGTTGAGACATTCCTGTAAATCATCTTGCACATACTGTATGAAGTATGTTTTGTGAGTATTGTAAATTGTTTCCGCCATTCAAATGTTAACATAATTTTGACTCGCCCTGTATATCTCCAGGTTAGTGTCGACCTCTGCCTTCTGACTCTGACCCATACAGGTGATGTTTTGTGGGTTCTTTTATCCTTAATGTGAGAGAACTTCTGGTGCCACCATGTTGCTTTCAGGTAGCACTTCTGTGTCAGGCAGAATCTCTTTTAAAATAAGGACTATTTTCTGCAGTACCCCTTGGTGTCTCCTAAGACACCCAGCAGGGCTGCCAGTTGGAACTACAACTCCCAGCAGGTGTGCACTTGAAATTCTACCCAAGGGATGCTGAAATCTAGCGTATTGGGGAAGGTATTGTTCTTAATAAACAATCTCCACCTGTTCATTCTTTTATGGCTTCCCAGCCAGGAAGGCACAAAGTTCACTTCTTTCTGTGATGCCAGTCCATCAACCTTGGTACCTACATGAGCTTTAGAAACAATGTGTCATACAGTGAAGATTTTAACCAGCCATATTTCCATCAAGGAAGACTACAGAGGCAGGGAATTAAGTACCATAGTATCCTGTGATGATAAAGTCAACACTTCCAGTTTCCTGTATATCCGAGTTAGTAACATTTTTAAAGGTTTGAAACAAAATTAGGTGATTTAGAAGGACAAATTTCTCTAATTAGAAACAGAAGGTTAAAGAGCAATTTCCTGGAAACCATCCACATCCTCTAGAGACTTAACTTTATATCATATCCTTGAATCGTCTTTATTAACATGGGGAAGGAGGAACTCTCCATTATGAACAGAGACTTTTTAAAAGGCAGATTTGGGATAGGACACAAGGGACATTTCCCCCAAATACTGGTATTTGGATTACGTTTGAACTATACTGTAACTGAAGGTTAAATGCAGGCCTGTTTAATATTTTTTTTTCTCATTTTTAAACTGTACTACCTGTACCCTAACAATCTTTAAACCTTTTTCATTCTCCAGAAGCAGATCAGAGCCTAATTGTGGATGACATTATCATTAGTGATATGTACTGTAAAAAAGTGTTTCGTGAAAATGCCCACGCTTATTTTCATTAAAGTTGGGCAAGCGATTCAGCATTGCCATCAGGCAGTTAGTTAATCAAGCGTAAACAGAGTGCAAAAGTATGTCACAGTTGCCTGTTTTCACTGCACATGCATTAACGTTTTCTGACAAACACCCATGCTGTGTTTTGTCAAATTCTGCCACGTAGGCCTGCGGATATAGCTTTAGAAAGGTGCTAGTATTATAGCAAGACAGGTCACATTTTCTGAATATGAAACAAGCACTTTAGCAGCAATACAGGATAATTAGCGAATAATGAAGTTAAGTCCATGTTAATAAAGATGCTTACTGCTTTTTTTTATATATCATAAAGCCCATTCATTTTTTCCTTCTAAGAATCATTTTAGGTATAAGAGGTTTCTTGCCGTTTCTTGAGCATTTAAATATTGGGGCTCAACATGTCACAGAACTTCCACCTGGATTACACAGTTGGCCTTTTTTAGACTTTGGCAGTTTATCACCTAAAGTGTGGATTTCAATCCTAACTACAGTCACCCTCTGCACTCCTAAGAATGTGACTTGTTCACGTTGTGCTGCAATTGTGTGCAAAAAAATTGTAAGACTTTTTTTCCCCTGTGTTAAATAGTTTTATAAAGAGGTTAAGTTTGAAAGATATTGGATACAATAAAGATAAACAGTCTTGTGTGAGTGTGTGTTGAGTCGTATATTGTGCATGATCCTGCTATTATACACCACCGCTCTAAGACTTTATATCAAATTAGGCAGGTTTGATGGTGGATGGATGAAATAGTCAGCTAGTTTCCATGTAATTACAAAGAGAACATATCATTTTATGCAATACTGTACACATTTTTCCACTTTAAAAATGATAAAATATAAATGAATCTGTTTTTTTTTTTATATAATACACATCTATCAGCATGGGTCTTCACAAGATGATTTCACATCCAAGTGTACATTTAGCACATTGAACAAAGGTTAAGGTGCAAACACAGTGTCATGTACACCAGGTTTTAAGAGGACCTTAATGTAGACATCTGCTGTGCAATGTGCTTTTGTGTCAGTCATTGGCTTCTTCAGTTGGACTAAGATGTTTTACTCCAGTGACAAAAGGGCAAGACCTGCTGCTTCACGGCTTCAGGGACTCGAATTCAGTTTCCACCTTGGTTACTTTTTTGTGTTGGATTTTCACGTTGAGCTTTGTACA
The DNA here is from genome assembly GCF_016835505.1 of Polypterus senegalus. Taxonomy (NCBI): domain Eukaryota; kingdom Metazoa; phylum Chordata; class Cladistia; order Polypteriformes; family Polypteridae; genus Polypterus; species Polypterus senegalus. Next base: position 139,225,685 of record NC_053154.1, on the reverse strand, counting down.
AACCGATTATTTTATTTACGGATTCTGAGTTAACTTTGTATAAGTGAGCATACAGTAGGTATCTCTGTGATTGTGCCCTGGTGTGGGCTGGCATCTGTTCACAGTTGGCTCTTGCCTTATACCTCATGATGCCAAGATAGGCCATAACTCCTGGTTATTCTAGAATAGAACGAGTGGACTGGAAAATGTTTGGATGATCTTTCCTTCAAAGTGTAATTTGTGTTACATTTTCTGTTGATTTTTTTGGTTTATTTGAATCCATGGCATGTGTAAAAGGGTGTGCAATCCTGTTCAAGCTGCTTTCTCATGTGGTTGATATCTCAGGCTGTGACAATGTCAACAGCACCAACATTTACTGAAAATGTTAATTGGATTTCGGAATGTCCGCATTTCTTGATACTCTATTCTCCACCACTACATGTCCAAAGCTTTTAACATTTCCATTCATCCATGGAGTGGGAAGTTCTTTCTTCCCTCTCCTATACAAATTTGAAACGTACAGATAGGACAATGTAGTTCCTGCTACATAATTTCAGGCCTTGTTTATTTTGTGTGAAGAATTAACACTGATTACAGAGAGAAATAAAAGTAGTTTTTATTAGTGAAAAGTTCAAATGTAACTGGAAAATGTGTGATGCTCTCTCTCCCTGTCCTACACATGGCTGCATTGTGCAGAGACTCCTGACATTTGTCTAAGAGACATTTGCTCACCAGTGATAAGCAATGCCCTGTGTGGTTTAACACACATTAGTAGTAATGCTGTGAAAGTCTTGTGCTGAGGCAGACAATTCATTCATCAACATGTGTTGTTTTTTTTAGTGGAGTGTTTAATTCAGGTCTGGCATCCCTGTGCTTTTATTACTACATAAGCAAGTTAAAAAGATAAATGGGAAAAGAATGAACTGAACAACATGGCACAAATCAATTGCCTTTTGCCAAGTTAGGACATAACCATCCATCCATCTCATCTATCTTCCAAACCCGCTTATCCGCAATTGTCATAATAAAATCATCATAATTTCAAAGTAATGGGTATTCCAACATTAGGATTAGTGTTCTAAATTTAAAACTTCATTATCATTTACTATAGAAAGGATTCATCTTGTTGACTCAAACATTTAGGTAGGGAGTTCAGATTTGGGCAGACTTTATCATATTTACTCGTTATGTGAACACTAAATTTCAAAGCTGAGCTTTTTTTGTGGATGAATTAAAATTCATGACATGTTGTAGACCACCAATTGCGGGGAAAAAGAGGATAAGAAGTTTAAAAAGTCAGTTTAGAATTATGTTAAAATTTCTAAGTTTCTTAGTTACCTTGAAAATGAATATACAGTAATTAATCCCAGTACATTTAAACTTAATGCTGTTCATTTACGTAAGATGCATTAGAAATCCTAATGTGTATAATAAATTAGGGCTTGAAACTCTTTTCTGAAATTGGCTAAATTTAACATAAGGGGGGATTTCGGACTCTGTGGGGCAGGGAACGAAAGTGTTCTGTGTTAAAGGGGTTTAAAACCCTCAGTTTAAACAAATACTGTGACATTAATATTCCAGGCTCTTTTAAAATGTCACGACATGTTATTGAGGTTTACAATAATTTATAAAATTTTGAGATAATCTAATCAGCCAGTCTTTAAAATAATTTGTCATTTCTACTCTTTCAAATTATATAATATTATTTCCACTCCTATTTGGCTGAGAGAGGCATATAATAGCGCTCACTTATTAGCACTGCCATATTACAGATCAGCATACTAGGTTCAAATTCAGCACCTGATTGTCTGTGTGGAGTTTGCATTTTCTCCCTGTATCTTGTGCTTTTCTTCTGGGTGTTCCAGCTTTTTTTCCCCACATTCTCAAATCCTCTTAGGGCTGGTTATATGGTCCCAGCATAAGTACGGGTGTATGTGTGTAGACTTTTACCTGGTCCGGGCCCTTTTCCTGCATTGTGCCCAGTGCTGCCAGCATAGGCTCTTGCTCTCTGCTGCTCTGAAATGGAGTAAGTAGGTCTGAGAATATCCTGTGATTAATAACATTTTGCCAGTATATACATTTACTTTGAGATTATAATAAACCACTGCCAGAACCAAAAAAAACATTCTAAAAGACCATAAGAAAACATAAAGGTGAATTGTGATTTCATGCTTCCTTTCAGATTTTGAGAGGTAGCAGCATTAGCCATGGATATATCTACAGCCAATTTCCTTGAAAGTTATCCTTGAGTATTTTTCTTATCTTTTTGTGTGTTTCGCTGATTTTACTTTACAGATTTACGCTTAAAGAAAATCATCCCACTATAAACATTTTAAGGAAATGTCGAATACGTGTGTCTAAATGTCACATGAAAACTGAATATTACTTCAGTAAACAAGCCAATTTTCTGAAGTCTCATGTTGATCTGAGAGCAAGAATTACAGTATATAAGACTGCTTTAAGGCTCCAGTTTTTAACATATTTTAGTTGAATTTCTTCTAAAGTACGGTTTAAACACAGAGAATCACGTGTCTTTGACTCCTGGTTTGCACTTACACAGCTCCACTGCACAGCCGATTTGCTGAATCCTGAAGCTGCATATTCTGGTCAAAGGAACTGCAACAGATAGGTGACATCCTATACAGATGACCTGAACAAAGCCTAAACAATGAAAAAGATAAATTAATTGCTAAGTACAAAATTGGGCACAATTCTAAAATAGAATTAAAATGCTGAGTATTCTTGAAAAATCCATGGAATACTGCTTATCATATAAATATCTGCACATTAAAAATTCGAATTTGTGGGCAATTACTACATTTATATGGGATACCTGCAATCTCCTGACAAATTTCGAGCACTGTGAATTGAGTAAGCATTTTTATTTTGTGGTTTTGATTTGATTTTTCTATCTTATGACAGAAATGTGCCACTGTCCTGCTCCCAGTAAACATTAAGAGTTTCAAATGTTGGGTTAAAGGATGACTAGTTTTGTTGATGCCTAAAGAAAGATATTACACTTTAAAGTATTTTCTATCCTTTTGATGGCTTTAAAAATCACAAATATTATAATTCAGCCATTAATGGTTTATTGCACAAAATCAAAATATAATCATCTTTTCATTCATGTTGATCAAAAATGACTTTATAATAGAGGAGCTCCTACCATGTTTTAGTAAAATTAACTGAAGTAGGCATGCAGTACAGCACTAAAGCACTGGTTTTTTTTTTGGTTTTTTTTTTCTCGTTTAATTACCTCTTGGAAGTTTAGGTGAGATCTGTAAGGGTTTCATTATGCATTGACTGACATGCTAAAAATGTCTTGGAACTCTTCCCATTGTTCAGCATGTCAGATAGTTAAATGTAAAGGTAGAAAAAAAATCTGCATACTCCTTAATATGAAACATTTGCTTCAATTTATTAAACACTGGGAAGCCAAGTAGGACCTTTCTGACTAAAATAAGATAAACCCAAATTTCCTAGCTATCATGTGAAGAAAAACTATTGACTTAATGAGCTCCTCGTGTCTGGCTTTTGTTAGTTTTCTTTAATTGCAGTGTCTGGGAGTGTTTAGCCTTTTAAACACAAGCTTTGTTCTGAATGAGCATTCTGGACAAAGTGGCAAAAAGTTGCCTTTTCCTTCATACCACTTTGCTTCAAACCATTATCATCTTTTTTTTCCCCCCTTCTAACAAGTAACTATAATTGCTTTAAAAATCAAGCATGTAAAAAAGAAGAAAATAAATCCTTATCTATCACTTCATGTAAAATTGACAGCATTTCAGGAAATCAGCCTCTATTAAATCCCCTTAAACATTTCATTAGCCGGCATCTCTTCTTATCAGACAAGAGCAGGCCTTTATTAATTACTGTTGCCTAAAGGCTGATTGCTACTGGCATGCTAATGGAAATGAAGTTATATTTTAATAATATGGAAAAGATTTTTTTTTTCTTTTGATTTATAAAGATGATAAAGGAAAGCCATCATTATTCAGTTACTACTTCAATTTTCCTTTGGAGAGTACTGGTGTGAAGAGAGAACTTAAAAATAAAAACATATTAAAATTAATATTACAATTGATTTCAAATCAAAACAGCTTTTATATTATATACTTCTGTGTGTGCAACAAAATTATGAGTTGCCCGCGGTTACTATTCTGTGACATTTTCTACCTTGCAGTAGAGTAGTGACTCCGTGACTGCATTCAGCTATCACAAAGGAATCAAACATGTCCCCTTTAATCGCCTCGCTGCTGGATTTGCGCAGTATTTACTGCACGAGCCAGCTGCCTCGCAGATATTTCACTGTAGCCTGTTCCTCACGCTTGCTGATCAGTAGAGGTAAACATTTTAGAACGTCAAATTATACTGAACTGACAGCTGGGAATCATTGATATCCTAGTGCTTAACAGAATGGAGATTATCAGAGGGTTACCAATGAGGTGTAAGGAGGATATTTTTTGTTCAACAGGCATTTTATTATGATTTCAAATTTCCTAAATAACACACATTTTTATGTAGCTGACTTTGTCAGAGAAGAGTGGTGAACATTCTTCATGTTTATTGTGCAGTATTTCCCTAGTCATCTCTTCTTAATTTCTCTGTATTCAAATTTGGGTTGCCAGAACAACATTTACATGAGAGAAAATGGTGGGATGAGGGAGCAGTTAAAAAGTGCTAACTAAATTTTACAACGCTTGTTATAATTTACTCGCTATAATGGAGAACATCTTAAGAAAGATCTGCTGTGTGTTCTGTTTTATTTTTATTTTTTTCCATTCCCCTCTGGCACAACAAAGGAGAAGTGACCATTCAGTGTGTCATGCTCCTTTGGCTAGCTAATAGCTAAGTCATGTCAATATCTCATCCAGGTACTTTTGTATAAGAAGTACTTCTTGTTTTAAGTTTTAATGCACTTACCCTTAATGGCTTTGAGTATGTGAGTCACTGTTTAATTGAAAGAATTTTCCTGGATCCACTTGACTGATGTCTTTGAGAATTATGAAGGCCTGAATTAGGTGCCCATGCAGAATTTGTGCTAGAAACTAAAGAAGTTTACTTCCTTGAGCCTGAGTAAGATGGACTTGCTCACTCTCCCCTGTCCATCTTAGAATCCTACTCTGTCTTTTATACATTTTTTTTTTGTATAGCCTAAAATCACACAAGTATTGTTGCAATGGGCTTTTGACAGCCCCCCAGCCTTGGCTCTCTAAGAAGACAAGGAAAAACTCCCACAAAAACCCCTTGTAGGGAACAAAATGGAAGAAACCTTGAGAAAGGCAGTTCCAAGAGAGACCCCTTTCCAGGTAGGTTGGGCATGCAGTGGGTGTCAAAAAAAGGGGTAATTGCAATACAGTACACAGAACAGAACACAAGCAATCCTCAAAGCAATATAATATTGCAATAGAAATATTACAAGTACAGAGCAGAATTCAACAGTAGATGATTTCACATAATACAATTTGGATTTGTCCATCAAGCTGCCTCCCCTATTGGCCATTCCCAGCTGAGTCAGCTCTGGGCCAGCCAATCCAATGAAAGGACCCTTCAACAAGATGATTCCTGCAATCCTCCATCAGAGATGACTTTATTATAGGCAGGCAAAACAACTTGACAGGTGGGCAGTGGCACCAAGTGCCACATTTGAGCACAGAGAAGAGAAACCGAATAGGTGAGGTGAGGGTTAGTAACAAATTATAACTATCATATTTCTTATGTTTTAGTGCTAATGACTAACAACAGAGATGCAGTCTGCACAGTAAATCGGCAGCTCTAGTCAGGATATGCTAAACTGAAGTAGTGAGTCTTCAGCCGGGATTTAAAAGCTGAGACCAAAGGGGCATTTCTTACAGTAGCAGGCAGACCATTCCACAGTTTAGTGGCCCTGTAACTAAAAGCTCAACCTTCCCCTGTTATTTTATTAATCCTTGGGATCCTAAGCAGACTTACATCTTGGGATCTTAATGTGCACTCTGGTTTGTAAGTAATGATAAGTAAGCTGGAGCTTGGCTATTTAAGACTTTATATGTTAAAAGGAGGATTTTGAAATCTGCCCTAAACATAAGCGGGAGCCAGTATAAGGATTTAAGAACTGGAGTTATGTGTTTGTATTTTCTTGTTCTTGAAATAATTCTTGCAGCAGCATTTTGGATTAACTGGAGGCTGTCTAAAGAACAGTTTGAACATCCAGTGAACACCGCATTGCAGTAGTCAATCCTATTAGAAATAAATGTAAATAAATTTCCCAACATTTTTAAGATGTCTTTTATGTAGGCTGGCAACGAAAACTACACACACTGCTTTAGATATGGCCTTACTAGTGCATTATACAGCCCAAACATAATTTTCCTTGATTTACATTCAACATTTTTTACAATATAACTTAACATTTTGTGTTCTTTCTCAATTGCTTCTTCATACTGCCTGGATAAAAATACCATGTCAACATAAAACCTCCCCAGAGTTTGCTTCCTATATAAAAGTGTCTCCCATCTTGTATTTATAGATATGTTTTTCCTTTTCAGTTTTCTTCACTACTCTACACTACTAGTGTTTTCCCAGTTTTTAAATGATTGTCCATTCAATCTTTACAATTGATTTTGAAATGTCTCAATATCTCTTATCCCCCTAAGTTTAGTCTATGAATATCAGAAGTTTACCTAGTATACCAGATTCAGTTTTATTAATATGAATGAGAAAAGGGAATGGTCCAAGAACAGACCCCTGATGGACTCTAATGGTAAACTCATCCCAAGTTACCCTGATGCCTATGGCTTCTACTTTCAAAATGGATCTTTGGTGTGGAACTGAATTGAAGGCTTTTTGAAAGTCTATGCAAATGATTTGTGTGAACCTTACAATAGAGCAAGTCTAACTACATTTTGCCTCAGGATTTCTTTTCTGCTTAAGGTCAACAAGAGTATATTTCAAGAAGAGTTAGTAGATGATCACATTGGATTGTGAGGATGTTTCATTATTGTGCATAGTTGGTGTAATATTAACTGTGTGTTTATTTTTAAGCCATGTGCATTAACTAAATGTGTTCCTTCAAGGTTCTATCCAGATACGAGTATATAAGCACAAAAAAAGGAAATATTAATGAAAATCATTAAAAACTGTTAAACAAAATGCAAGGGGATCAGCTTTAAGTCATGCGTTAAGTAAATAAAGCCTTCATTAATGATCTCTGTCTTTTTCTGGCAGAGGCTAAATGCAGGATAGTAAGTAGTAATGCACTATTCCAAAGCAAAATATTAGTACAGAAGCAGTACAAGCACTTAAATTCATGTGCTGAACTGATACCATAATGTAAAGTGATAAACAGATGTCATTTTTAAAAGCGTTACAAGAAATTTCATAAATTGATAATGCACTTAATAAAATGTTGTTGTCAGTGTGATAAAATCATGCAGATGTATGCATTTTTGCAGAAGTAAATTTGTCTGCTCTTTTGTGTCCTTTTTATAGAAATAGCTTGCAGCATGTCACCCCATTGCACTCAATTATCAGAACATTATCCATCCCTCTATCCATTTTCTAAACACTCTTATCCTGAGTCCCAGTGTTTAAAGTGAGTGAAGAGTAATTTCTACTTTACAAAGAAATCTGATTTACAAAGAAAAAACTTGATTGACTTATTTTGGGACTGTCTAGCAAATATTGAGAATTTCTGACCTTATGCTCAATGATCGCATGCCTGTGTCTTAATTAAATGCTCCATGCCCAGCCTACTGCTAAGCATATGAAATGGTAGACCTGTCTTTGAGTGTCACCATTTTTTAAATATTGTACTAACAAATATAAAAATTAACAAATCCATGTCAACTTAAACAAGGCTAGAACCAATACAATATGAATCTACTTTTTTTTTTTTTTTGTAGTTCTTTTGAATAAATCCTGGAAGAACACAAATTGGCCCCAGGGGCAACATCCATGAGTGCTGTTTGTTAAAATCCTCAAATACCAAAGAGGCAATGATTCTCAAACTAGACAAACCATCATAGTCCTGGAATAATTAACAAATACAAATTTCTATCATTGGTTACTACACATTTTTCTGTGCTGCCTGCAGATGTATTGGAAATAAAATCTCTTTTTAGTTATGTTGTCATTAGGAGTCTCAAACATAGCAAAATGAGTGAGGAGCCACCATAATGGTCTTTTTAAGTTAAAAATGCAAGGTAAAACAACTGCAGAGACTAGAGCCCAAAAAGGCAAGCAGTCAAAATAATTATAAAACTCCCAAAACAAAGCAGAGGCTCCACAAGTGAAGGGATGACCATGAACACTTGGTTTGTGTACAAAAGTGCAAACAAAAAATCTTTAAAAATAAAAGATTTATTAATAAAAAAAGTTAAAAATGCAAGGTAAAGCACAGAAGAGCAAAAATAGGCTAAAGGAGTTGCTAAAAGGCAATTCTTGGGCAAATAAGACCCAACACATAATCCAGATACAGAATCCTTAAGACAGAGCAGAAGCAATAATCAAGAAGCCTTAAAATCCAATAATAGCAATACTCATGAAACTTCTTACACAAATGCAATGCTGACCTACTCCTCGGCCTTCTCTGTTCTGATTAAACAGCCAGGGGGAGGCTCTGGAGTTGTGAAATCAGTGTGGCACCGCCTCCTGGGGCTCCACCAACAGAGTACAAGGAACATTAGGACATTTAAAGGTATGGGAACAACAGAAAATACATAAAAAGAAGAAGAAAACAACACAAACACACATTAAAACTTGCAGCCTCACTTGTGGCTAATGAAACAGAAAACAGAAGCAGACTGCCAGCCAGTATAGTGGTAATGCTACATGGTCTCAAGAAGGTTTCCAATTAGTTTCAAGTGAACAGAATTGCAATGATGCACAATTATTCTAAAAACAACCTGGAAAAAGGAAAACTAGTGCTTCAATCTTACATATTGACTCTGATTATTCTTTAAATTTCTTATTTAATTTGAATGTTCAAGATTTTAAAAAGTTCTTTTTTTTTCCTCAAGGAAAATTGGTTAAAAATCTAACTTATTTTAATGTTAACTGATGGGCACCTGAACTTCACTTTTACAAAGTCTAATTAACAAAAAGAATGTTTGTGCCCATATTTATCAAGCATTTATCAAGCACTAAAACTCTGACTAGGAAAAGAATTTGTCCTGCCAAAGAGTAGGACATGAGAAGTAGGTATGAAGTGTCCTTCACCAACTCCAAGCCAGGTGTAGCAGCTCATACTTGAGAATGAACTTAAGACTCCCCAAGCTGCAAAATGGCACTCATGAAAGCATTTTGTAGTTTCTTTGGAAATCATGATGACTTTTTGTACTTTTTCCAATACTAACACTATGACTTCACAACAAATATAATAAAAACAATTTTCAAAAGTAGGATAAGAATAACAAGAAAAACATAATAAAATGGGAAATTGTCCTAAGTTGCATGTAATTGTTGCTACTTTGCAACAACATCAAGAGTAATACTGTAGTTGCCAGCATGTTACCCTGAAGGTAGACTGGGTTGGATGGGAGATAACAGCAAAAATATCATACATGTATGCTGAGCTTTGTATTCCACAAGCCCCTAGAACATTTGCATTACACTTTGCAAGCATATGAAGGTTTAAGAAAGCAGGTGGAACTTCCAGGACATTGGATAAATAGAGCATCACAGAACAAAGAGAGACATGGCATGCGACTCTAGAAGATGATTAGGAATACAGGAAGAGTAGATAAGCCTTCAGAAACAGCGGCAGAATAGCTGTGGCTAGTTTCCATAACTACTTTTATGAGGCCTTTCTCATGGTCATAACAGTTTGAAGGTTAGTATAATGAAAGTATGGCCGAATGTCATCCATCTATCCATTTTCAAACCTGCTAGATCTTGAGCAGGACCTCTGGGAGGCTGAAGCCTATCCCAGCAAGCACAGGGCATAAGACAGGAACAATCACGGGACATGGCTTCAGACTGTAGATCATTCATTGTTAAATAAATATGACCATTATTGGCCTTAACTATCATTTGGTGTGTTCCTCAGTGTTTTTATCTTGGTTGTTAGTACAATACAGTTTGATTCCATGAGTATTTGCAATTGCTTGTAATTAACATATGCATGCTCATCTATACTTTTGTTTAGACTGACAGCACATCTTACAGATTGAGCGATCACGTGATATTCAAGATAAGTTACATTTAAGTTGGATTTAACTCTCTGTTAAATCCATATCTTCTTACAAGTCCATTGTTGTCCAGAGCTTCCTAAAAATTCAACCTTAAACAACATCTTCTGGCAGTTCCTGGTGACTTAGGGCAGCAAAAAAAGCTTCCCTAGATCCTGGTGAAATTGCTAGTAGTTTCCTAAATTAGGAAAATTGATAAAATACTTTTAGACCTACTCCTATGAGTAGAGCCAAATTTATGCCACTCTAAGATTTTTGAGCCAGTAAGGATCATTTTTCCTACTTTGATATGCTTAATAAGTATGGACACTGATTTAATTTGTGACACCAAGGACAAATGCATTAAACTTGCAACATGATCATTACATTTTACATTAATTTCATAATTGTGGCATTTTTTTACGAAAAGGAGATTTTATGCCATATCAGGATCTAACATTATAAGCAATTTTGATGTGTTGCTACAAAGCCATGCTTCATTAAGTTGACTGGCCTAAAGGCTTATGAGCATGTGACTTCAGAGGAGCTTAGTCACATGTCATGATGGTTACCTTTTAACAGGGCAAGCAGCTGTATTTGGTTCTACTAAATAAAAGGGTTGAGTACTTTTTGTTTTTGGATTTCTCCTAAATTGCCTGCTTAAAGACTTAAACTTTTGACCTACCCCCCTTTTGGTTTTGGCTGCTTTTGTAAATTTACTGACCATTGCTGCTTTGTTTTGATTGCCCTTTGAAAAATTCTTAACATGAATACTCTGTGCTCTGTATGATTGCTCAAGCATTGATATGCCATAGGTTTACTTTGCATTTTTAGATTGTAATGAATGATGCTAAGCATATGATGATGCCACACAGTACTTGTGTATTACTGTTTATAATTGTGAATTAAAAATGATTAACATTTGGAATTAGTGTTACTGTCAAAACATTGTATCACTGCCTGCTTGTCTGTGTATTGATGACCTTAAAATTTTACTTGAATTTGTCCTGTTTTATAGGTGCTAAGAAATTAATTGTAGTCACGTTTTCCAAATTCTTTCATCCTCAGTTAATAAAATATTATTCTTATATTTTTATTATTCTTTTGCACTTTCTAAAATTTTGGTTTATTGTCTTTGTGCCATAGAAGCAACAGTGCTCTTGGCACTCTCCACAGGTGTCTGGAGCTGCTCTGTATTTAAACTTGACTGGCATCACTCTCCTTCATTGGAGATTAGAGAAATCTACTCTTGAGAGTGCATGCAAGGGCACAGTGGCTGGGCACCAGGAATGGCACTTACAAGTACTGGAAATCCCACTGCGATGTGTGGATTCCTGGAGAAATTGTTTATGCTGGGAGAGGGTATTTGGCATCATGAGACAGTAAATACCCATGAGACAAGCACAGCAAAATTCAAGACCAAAAGCAAAACAATAGTGCAGAATTAACACAATTATTAGGTTTCAAATTTTGCAGTTGTATTTCATTTCGTTTAACAATCTAGCTAAGCATATAGTAGTAGTAGTACAGAGTACATTTATATCCCTACTTGCATGCCCAACAAACACATAGCACATGTGATGAGGAATGACTATGTATGCTGAAATATTTTTTAGCTCCCTTTTCATGTAACAGTTTTTATTATTAATTTGGTACATGAAAATTTAAATGTGTGTTTATTTGTCCCTGCATTTAATATTCATGTATTCATCAGGCTTCATTGGAAAATTTACTGAAAATGTAGAGGACAGCGCATAGACAGAACTGTAAGGCTAAATGTTACAGGTTGTGAGCAAAAATGAAAGACACTTTAAAAAACTTTGTGTACGAATATAAAACAACAAATGAAAAGGATATTTTTAAGCTGTTGTTTGGCCCTCTTTATATTCCTTATTAACTCTATGTGTAAGATAGATGTAAATCCTGTACTACACTCATCGTTACACTTTCTTAACTTCTTGGTTTCTTAGTGCTAAAGACCACTTCAGAAATATAGGGCCTCAATGTGTGTCTCATGAGCAATGGCAGACTATGCTTACTTCAGGCTTAGCCAGAAAGAATCTGCAAGGAAGGTGTCATTACTAAATGAACTACTGAGCAGCACTACAACTGCTAAATAGTCCTGGAATGTGTTAGAATTATCTGGTTCTGTAGAATTTATGGGAGAAATGTATGATTAGCTTTACCCCACATGTAAGTTTTGTGTCTGAATGCTGTTCTCTTTAAGAGTGGTGTTCTTTAAATTGGTGCAATTGCTTAGTTTAATCTTAGCAAAATATTCGCACCATTATTTTAGCTGAGGGTTTTATGCAATGAATTTGTCATATTCCAAATGCAGATTACAAATGCTAAATGCTATAGGGCGGTGAATGAGAAGGTAGATAGAGTCCCAAAATAGTTGGGGTGCCAACCTTGCAAACCCTGTTTTAATTTCAAACAAAACAAAAAACAACATAATAGGGCATACAACTGTATAAGCAAACTGCATGGGCAATGGCTTCATTTCAGCCAATTACAGGTCTGGAGTCTGTCATGTCCAAATGAGATGTTTTCTTCAGGGGACATCTCACTTTTATATAGAAGGGGTAGGGCTTCTCTGTCTCCACTGCCATTAAACAGGCAGTTGCTCAGCACCCTAATGGAGTAAGGAGACAAAACTGTTTGCAATAACCCCCTTTCATCCCTGGGTGGTACCACATGCAACAGGTGAGCCTGGAAGGAGACCCTCTGCCATGCACATTTGACAATACATATTGCAGTTTAACTGAAAAAATATTTTATGCAATTGGACCAATGGTGGGGGTTACATGACTTGTTCATGTTGAGTCAGTAGCCAAGAATGTACTAGCATAACCCCATTCCGTAGATTCTAGACCTCACTGTGTATACATTGTTACAAAACAAGGAATGTTAACAAGCTTTTAGTCCACATAACACAACAGATGCACTACTACTGAATTTGAATGATTACTGTTTTTGTTTCTTTGACTTGCCTACTCATACAATGATGATAGTAGTTACCCCTGTCCATTGTTTGGACTGAGATATTGTAAAGTTCTTTGGTAGGGTGGCAACTCTGAATTGATAAATATCCATTGATTAATTTAGAAAGGTGTTTCATCAGTTCAAATGCTTGCATTTTGAGCTCCATTTACTTGGCAACACCAATATCATAATTGAGCTCCCTTATGTTATGTGATACTTGCTGTTGCCAACACACCGGTTGGTTCTAATGCACAAGTCTCTGGGATGTGGTAGAAAATCAGTACCTGATGTTAAACACTTGTAGACATGGGGAGTAGATGCAGGGTTTGACCCAAAGGTGGAAATCAACTAAGTGTCATCAGGACATTAAAAGAATCTGTTACAAGCATCAGCAAAATTTTAACTACAGATCAGAATCTTATTTGTCATTGCTTGACACATTATTGCATAAGAATGACTTTGCAGCTTTGCTGTTTGTGATGTCTGTTCTAGACAGTGTGAAATAATGAGTCTCAACACACTAAAAAGGTTTGGGGCAGCCACTGGTATATTGTTTCAAGCTGCAAAAGGATTTTTAAGTGCACAACTGATGTTGCTTGATTGAGTTCCCAATATGAGCTGAACGTGGTTTGGCAATATGGAGGTTTTATAGTCTGTGACCCGGAAGTGACATCAGTCTGGGGCCCAGGACCGGAAGTGATGTCAGTCTGGGAGACGAAACTGGAAGTGACGTCAAATCAGGCAGGTTTTCCCGTATTTGATGTGCAGAATTAACAGAAACAGGTTTAGAGCACTCTGCCACCCCCAGGCCTGGCGAGTAATCACCTCCACTTGGTCCATTCAGCTCGCTCCTAGTCGCACGTGTGTGACAACAGGTACTTATCAGCTTCAGTTTAGTAAGCATTTTAATTGTTAATACTTGATTTTATGTATAAATTGTGCCACACAATACAGAAAAGAAATATCAATTTAGTGCAGTTTACATAAAAATTCAATCTAAACAGTTTGATTTGTTCAATAGTTTCAATGAGTTATTTTTTTTAGTATTGTAGAAATAGTACCTGCCTTTCATTTAAGCTGTTTTCTATCTTTTTTGCTTCAGTTTTTGTCAAAAAGCTGCTCTTCCCATGATAATGACAAGTTGGCGCATATTAGATTTTCTCTAAAAATTGGATCTCACCAATTGTGTAGTTGGGAATTAAATTTGTTGTTTATAACATTTTAACCAACATCTTAGGAAGTCTTAGACATGTAATGCCTGTCTTACTCAGTGACTTTCTTTTACTGAACAAAATTTTTCAGCGCCTATACTGCACAGATACCAGAGGCCTCCCTTACTTGTTTTCCTTTCTGGTCCTGTTTCTCTCTTGGTTACTCTTGGGCTGGTTGCTCTGGGAAATTGTTTAGAAAGCATTCAGGTCCCCCTGAGCATTTTATAACAGTCTCACAGAGGGAAGTGCAGAGGGTTCAGAAAGAGAAACTTACTGTTCACTTTTCTTCATTTTCCGGAAGGGGGATGCAATTCGCACATCGTGCTGTATGTGCAGTTGGTCATTTCATTATGTGAGTGCCCTTGTCACAGTAAGAGCTCAGGTGCCTGTCAGATTGCTACTCTCACAAATCAATGACTTGATTGAAGTGTTTTTTTTTTTTTTTGTCTTCTCCTACAGATAGTCTCTCTATGGCCCATTGCACTAGCGTTCAGCATCTTTAATTCCCTTCCACTCACCTTTTCTTGTTTCAAGAGTTATTCGATCAACTTGGCTATCCTCCTTACCTTTAGGTTTGAATTGAATTTTTCATTACCTGTTTCATTTTGAGGACAGTAATATGTTAAACTGATCGCCTGTAGCATGGCTAATTGTCAATTTAGCTTTCTGCCAGTCACTGAAAACAATCATTGAAGGGGTAATTTATTCTCCAGATCAGGAGCTCTCAACAATGCTCTCTTAACCATGGGGCAGGGATTCTGCCTACTGCAGCAGATCAATATATCTCTTTGTAAGAGTTGCAGCTGTT
This sequence comes from Polypterus senegalus, assembly GCF_016835505.1. Taxonomy (NCBI): domain Eukaryota; kingdom Metazoa; phylum Chordata; class Cladistia; order Polypteriformes; family Polypteridae; genus Polypterus; species Polypterus senegalus. The sequence goes on along the minus strand of NC_053154.1, from coordinate 139,210,557 downwards.
GATGGTTCTAGATGCCTGTTCATTTCTAATTATATTAATCCTGTCAATAACTCATCACCCCCTTCATTAAACCTAAAAATGCTGTGTTTATATCTCTAAGTGGTTTTGTAATGAAGGTAGAGAAAGATGAAGCAGTAAGTAATCTCTGAAATGGGGAAAAAAAATGTCTACTCATTTATGAACATTAAACAAAGTTAAAATGTAATGTATTACTGTAGTGTATAAAATATAACCTTTTTATGTGTGGCACATCTGTTGCAGTCCCATGGGGCTGGAGAGAGTGCATGTAGGTTTAATAATAGTATTGTGCAACTGAAAACACGCGGTGGTGATTTGCTGATGAACTGCATCATTGTGTCTGCACCATATCTAGCATTTCAGCACAGGGCTTGCAGTTTTTATTACCAGTCTCTGGATATTTTGAAATGTTTGGCTCCTTCCATCTTCAAACTGCACAGGCCTCTCCACAGATGGCAGTATATGCCCACTTCTACTTTGATTTCAAGGCTTTGAAACAGAGGAAATAAAGTTGAAGTGTCGCCTCTTATGCATTCTACATTGTGGCTGCAATCCTTTCAACCAAAATGATTCAAAATGACTGCTAGGGTCTATTTATGATATTCATTCTGGTTAACTTACATATATGTTCCAATACACCAGCGTCACCAAACCGCTCACCATGTTTTAATCACTATGAACATCATATGGTCACAGGAAAGAAACGGCACTAACACGGGTTTTAAATGACATTCTGATATCCTCTGATGAAGGAAACTCCTCTTTAATTATGGTGTTAGACTTAAGTGTAGCATTTGACACCATTGACCATTCTATTTTACTGCACAGGCTAGAAAATGATGTTGGGCTTATAGGCACTGTGCTCACTTGGTTTAGTTCTTATTTATCAAATCGATTCCAATATGTACAGAAGTGTGCTGACAGTACTCCATCATTATAAACAGAAGTAAGATATGGTGTCCCGCAGGGCTCAGTACTAAGACCTTTACTATTCTCAATTTACATGCTTCCATTGGGATCTATCATTAGGAAACATAATGTTAATTTTCACTCATATGCAGATGACACCCAGTTATACCTTTCATTTAGATCAAATGAAGTTTCCCGATGTTGTCTTTAATCAGTTGTGTTAGTGAATTAAAGGAGTGGATGGATGAGAACTACTTGTCTTTAAACACAGATAAAACAGATATGATAATTGTTGGAGGGAATGACGCTGAACACAACAATATTCTGTCATCATTTAACTCAGTTGGATTTGCCATTAATTTTACTGAAACAGCCTGCAATCTTTGACTCTAGCATGTCATTTAAAGCGCATATTACAAAGTTGTTCAAATCATGCTTCCTCCATCTTAAAAATGTTGGGAAGTTTAAGGCGCTTTCTAAATAAACAGGATTCTGAGAAATGAATTCATGCATTTATTTCTAGTAGGATTGACTACTGCAATCCGGTGTTCACTGGATGTTCAAACTGTTCTTTAGACAGCCTCCAGTTAATCCAAAATGCTGCTGCAGGAATTATTACAAGAACAAGAAATCCTTACACTGGCTCCCGGTTAACTTTAGGGCAGATTTCAAAATCCTCCCTTTAACATATAAAGCATAAAATGGCCAAGGTCCAGCTTACTTGTTTGAACTTATCATGACTTATAAACCAGAGCACACATTAAGATCTCAAGATGCCAGTCTGCTTATGATTCCAAGGATTAATAAAATAACAGTGGGAGGTCGAGCTTTTAGGGCCCTAAATTGTGGAATGGTCTGCCTGCTACTATAAGAGGTGTCCCTTCGGTCTCAGCTTTTAAATCCCGGCTGTGACTCACTACTTCAGTTTAACATATCCTGACTAGAGCTGCTGATTAACTGTACAGACTGCATCTTTGTTGTTAGTCATTAGCACTAAAACATAAGTAACATGATAGTTATAATTGGATACTAACCCTCACCTATTCTGTTTCTCTAATCGGTACTTAAATGTGGCACTTGGTGCCACGGCCCACCTGCCAAGTTGTTTTGCCTGCCTAAGGTAAAGTCATCCCTGATGGAGGATTGCAGGATTTATGGTAAAGAGGGGTCCTTTCATTGGATTAGCGCTATTTCACCTGTGGAATGGCCAGATGGGGGAGGCAGCTTGATGGCTGAGGTCTCCAGGACTCTAAACAAATTCAAATCATATTATGTGATATCATCTACTGTTAAATTCTACTCCGTACTTCTAAAATTTTTATTTTTATACTGTATTGAGGATTTGTTCTGTTTTGCGTATTGTATTGTATTATATTGTATTGACCCCCCTCCTTTTTGACACCCAATGCATGCCCAACCTACCTGAAAAAGAGTCTCTCTTTGAACTGCCTTTCCCAAGGTTTCTTCCATTTTTTCCCTACAAGGGATTTTTTCTTTTTTTTTGGGGAGTTTTTTCTTTTCTTCTTCGAGAGTCAAGGCTGGGGGGCTGTCAAGAGGCAGGGCCTGTTAAAGCCCATTACGGCACTTCTTGTGTGATTTTGGGCTATAAAAAAATAAATTGTATTGTATATGGTAATAATATTCACATAAAAATGGTCAAAAGGTAAAAGTAAATGCACTACTAGTAACATCAAGGTCCAGCATTATTATTCAGTTGTGTTAGACAGATGTATTCTGCTGTTTTCGATAATGTTTCCGAATCTCAATCCCGTGTTCCCCAGCTGTCATTTAATGGAGTAAATTTAAGTTAAGAAATGTGAACAGAATTTGAAAAAAGCATTGCTTGAAGGATGCGTTTTTGGAAGCCCAGGGCAGTAAACTGATAGAAAAGAGTGATTTATCCACCTTCTTTTATATTTATATTTTAAAGCCGGCCTCCAGCAATGACATTTGTTAAAAGAAGCTCATATTCTAGTCGCATCACTTGCCAGCACCCTTTTTTGATCTCCATTGCAGCATCAATCTCTCATTAAATATTTTGCCCAGGTTCTGTTATGGCTAACTAGTTTGTATACACTCAAGATCAGTCGGTCTTCCTCTTCCGAGAGAGTGTTTGGCAAACATGTCTGTTTAGTCCAGGGATGCAAAGATAGAAATATTTATTGTTGTATGTTGCAAAAAGATCTAGAATCCGCAGCACAGGAAATGGATAACTAATCATGTGGCAGGAGTTTGTTTTCAAACAAGCATGCTGTTCTTTTTAGAGCTTTTTCTCCGCCCCTTCTTAAGCAGCCTGAAGTGCTGCAAATTATGCTTCTTCTTGTCTTTTTAATATGGCATCAGTGCGCAGTAAGAAAATTTTTAATTCAAAATGACACATTTCACTTTGTATTAACCTTCATTTTTTGGATAATCTACGTTTCATGAACCTCCAATCTGACCTCATTGTAGCACTGTATTGTATCTCTTCAAAAAGGCACATAAATCCTTAAATCTTTGTGATTAATTGACTTGGCAAATGTCGTTGTTCTTGAAGGCTCATAATAACAAGGACACATTTTTCTTATTATTACTAAACATACATTTCACAGTTTCAGCTTTTGTAGGCATTACAGAATTTAAAACAAAGGATGCCCTATGCTGGATGACACTAATGTGGGGTTTATTCTATTTTTCCTTTTGAACAAAGCTATGACATGTATAATGAAAGAAGTAATTGGTGGTATAATATGATGATAATGAACATTTCCTGGTTTGTAAATTGTTGTAATATTGTTCTTTGTCGGGCTATTTCTAGATATAATCAGTAAGGGGGTACTCGTGTATCCCTAAATCCTACAGAGACAATATTACTCAAAATAAGGTGACTTTTTACACAAAAGTTTGAGGATGGAATAACACAAGGGAGGACCCAAAGTGTCAAAATAGAAGAACAAACAGTAAAGCTGCTTGCCTCCTAGGCCCTGACTACTAGGAAGATGTCCCTTAGTGAAAGGGCGACTACAGTATTTACCTACAATTCAGTATCAACATACTGCCTTTTGTTACTGTTAAATACATTTGGTCTGTCTGCCTCAATCAGTTGAACCTTTGTCCTGCTATACTCCTTATTATAAGTCGAGTGGACACCTAGCAAGAACTTCTTCGTTTTCTAATCATATTTTTAATTAATACAATTTATATATAAAAAAAACAAAAACATTTTCAATTAAGGCCCTGTAATACCCAGAATGACCCCAGTGTCCCTTCTTGTCCCTCAGAAAACCTTTTTGGGCCACAGGATAGCCTGTTACCAGGTCACAGCTCCTTTTTAGTGGAAGTTGCTGTCTCTGAAAGCTGACAGGACTCCATTTACTGTACACAGTAGAGTACCCAGCACAAGCAAAGCCTCCATGGTGACCATAACTGTGCTGATCCTTGCACAGAATATTAGAGGTCATCATCATTACTGCTGTCCATCCTCTTCCACACTGGCTCATTCCTCCATAATGTGCTAAGTGTCACCTCTGTTTTTTTTTTTTTCTTTTTGGCTATAGTCATCAGATTTTATAATCTAAACATCCCTCCATATTCCAAACCAGTTTTACTAGAAGAGGCTTGCAGAGCAGCTGGGTTCTACCTTAGCAAAGATCCAGTGCAAGGCAGGAGCAGTCCCTTGAACGGATGCCTGTCCATCACAAGACATACACATACACACACGTAGAGGCCATTTTAGCAATGGTAGTCCACCCAACATGCACGTGTTTGGTCAGTCAGACAAAACTGGAGCACCCTGAGGAAACCCCAAGACTTTAGAATGCTTCCTCCAATCGTAGTTATCTACTTTCCTGGCAAGAGTTTTGGCTTGCAGATATCGGGTAATAAGCCAAGTCAGATCGTCTCTTCAATTAATGTCTGTCACTTACTAAGTGTGTAAATTGATTAACCGTAACAAAAAATAAAATGTACAAGAGAAATATGAGAGGAACTGAGAATTATTGATTGATGCATTATCTTGTTACACTGATAAATGATAATTAGCAAAGAGCACATTTGATTAGTGTTAATGCTTATAAGCATAGACAATAAAATGACTTATTGAGCTGCATAAAAAGTGAAACCAAGCAGCTTGTATGGTACTTATAAGTAACTTTCTAGACCTGAAGTGATAAAATGTATTGGACACACACTTTGAAAATTAGAATTCTATTGAAACTTGTAGTCTTCCATTTTCAAAGAATCATCATAACTTTTTTTTTTTTTGTAATGAACTCATAGCTCACTTCGGCAGTATATTGTGTTTCAAATGTCACACAATAAGAACACAAACTTATTTTGTTTGTCCCACTGTGTGAAACATAACACAAACATCTGTCACTTTTTTAAATTAATGAATCCTTTCCATTATATTTGTACAATATATGTTTTATTCAGTAAGCAGTTGATTGTCACATTAAATACAATCCCTTTCATTTTAAAATTGACATACTTTTTCTATTTTAAACTGTATTTTTACATGAATCATTTTTTTTTAATAAAACTGAAAACAGCGATTTAAGATAAATATTGTTACTATCAGATAATTGTGAAGGTTACAGTTACTCAGTCAATTACTATAAATGCACTGTTAAGCTTAAATTTCCAAGACAGTAAAAAAAGAAAAAAAAAGCACTTGACAGCCTCAGTACTCATCATTTCATTAGGAAACAATGCACATTATGATATGTTTTAATAGAATGGAATGAGACAAAGCCAAGATTAAGGGATTTCAAACTGTAAATCCTTTTTGCAGGCTACTCCCCTCACAGAATGAGCCCTAAAAGAAGAAGAAGAAAATAGAATAATCTCTAGAGAAAAAGGAAAAATAAAAACTTGAAAATGTTGTAATTTAAGAAAACATTTAGCATCCTGATTATGCTCTTAAAATACTCAATGAAAATGGTTTGTCTTACCCCTCATATCCTCTGGTTTCTTCAACTTCCCCCCCACTCTCATCCTTGGTTCAGTGTATCTAAAGAGTAGGCTCAGTCAACATACACAATTCAGAGTCATGTCAATAGCTTTTATGTTTTTTAGATTGTTACCTCGACATGGTCATGGACTTTGCTGCATTGTTCTTTTTATTTACTTTGAGGAATCTCCTGCTGGGCTAGATCTCTAAAATTGTGAAATGAATGTTTATATTGATGAAATAAACACAAGCAAGCTGAAGCCAGTAGTTACATAAAATGAGTTTTTCAGCAAGTATATGGGGCAAGTTGGCTTTAAAGGTAAGTTTTGAATGAATGCTCTAAAATATTTCTTCACATATGTGATAGCATAAGTTGCTAAGTAATGAAGTTGAAAATTGCACCTTTGAGACTGTCACATTTGAACTCCGTCATTTTGGGAAATAAATACACACCATGGAAATTGTTGAGTTCTTCAACATATTTGAACAGGCAAATAGAAGACCCTTTATGGAAACAGTGCCTATAAAGGGAGTGTACCTGGATGAAAACACCAGGAAAATTTCAAATAATTCATTAATTATTTTTTCAACAAATCTAGAATATAGATGTAATGGTATAATGAGGAAAAAGTAAATGCACTGCTAGCCTCAGAAGCTTTTACTGCCACCTTTAGAAGAAATGACTTTTTTTGTACATAACTGGTTTGCATAACTGATGCAGGAGCATCCTCACTCTTGTATATGTTTCATACAATTGCACATGAATAAAGCATTACTGCTGCATATCAATTACTGGTTGTCCTACTAACTGATCTTGGCTTTTGTTAATGATCATCTCAAAACATTATTTTAGAGGAAAGTGTATATTGTTTTGAATTCAAACCAATAATTTGTAGGAACAAAAGAAATTTGGGGTGTAAATATAATGTCACCCTATATCGGATCCTGTGAAAACGGTAGCTTCATTCAGACTGCAATGTAATCTGTAAATACACAGTTTTGAAGGATTTAGATATACATATACTGTATTTAAAGCAATTTACACTGTATTATATACAGCACTGACATTTACAGGCTGCACATTTACGTGTCCCATGTGATGAACTTAGTCGTCGTCTTCTTTTATTTATTATTCACTTTCTTAACTTTCTAGATACTAGAATATAAATATATAATATATTATAATATATAATATATTAAAATATACAGTATCATTTTAAGTTTGAAGGCTCAGATCTCCAAAACCACCATCTATTATATGTATATGGGAGAGCAGAATCAAATTAATCAGATGTTTTAAGGATCACAGGAGGTTCTGCATCTGCTGGAACAATGCTGAGGGTTATGAGGAGCTGGATAGTCAAAACCACCTAAAGTCAATCGTAGGTTTCCTTCATGCTAAATGGCAAGAGTAATGCTGAAAGGGACAACATGGGAACAGTGAATTCTCCTAGCAAGTAGAGCCAGCTCAAGACTTGACCTCGGTGTGCAGTATAAAAATTCCAAAACTAGGTGCAAAAGTATAACATACCTATGAGCTACCAGGCAGGTTTGGAGATGAACTTTGATTCCAGAGTCTATTGTGGCCTAATGGCATGCAAAGAATTACCCACAACAGGAGCAAATAAACCAGAGGCAGAGAAGCTTCTTATAACTTGTGTATGCCCCCTTTTGGTTTTACTGTGTTTGCTGTTTTACCCAGTTCATGCTGTCTTCTCAGTGCCATCTCTTCCTGTATGATGCACAAGTGTTAAGTAAAGGCCTGCTCTGGTATTGATGAGGTTGCCCTGTGGGGGAGTCAGTCCTCCTTCTTTGTTGATGTTTGGTTTATGAAACGGCTAAGAGCAACTTTAAGAGCAGTAGACAGAACACAGACATAGTCTATTGTCTGTTTTATCAATGTTTGTTTTTTTATCTTTCAGATTCCATTTATGTGCAATATTTTTGTATTATATTTTTAAAGAACTCATTTGTTCTATTGAACATACAAAGTAGTGGATTATATAATTTCTTTTACCACACAATTCCTGTAAAAGTCAAATTTACCTCACTGAAATCGATTCCAATGATTTCAGCCTTCCTTACAATTCATAAATTCAGTGCAGCACTTGAGCATTGTTTTAAAGTAAAGGTTTATGGTATCAATAATGCGAGCATAACCAAAATATTTGGAGCAATTTCCTTTTCTGAGCAGAACAATTTAAAGTCAATTCATCTAATATTTTTATTCATAATGCCCTTTGTTCAGGTTTTCTTCTGCTGCGTTTATGACATTGGTCTGAAATGTAGAAGTTGACCCACTGGATCAAACCATTTTACAAATGCAGCAAATGTCATAATACACAGCTCTGACATTACATTATCTGTTATGGCTTTCTGTCTTCTCAAGGAAAGGTCTTTGATCCTTTGTGACAAAAACAAAAAAAACTATTAACTGATGTCTTTCTCAATTATGTACTCTTTACCCAATGTGCACCTCGTGCTACACAATGTGGCTGAATCCCTTCTAAAACCTTTTGATAAAATCGGATGTCTTATTTTCAGCTAATACACTATACCGTTAGACTTTGAAAATCTAGGCCAGCTAAATGAAAGATATTTTTTCACAAACTCTAAAAGTAAACATGTCCAACTAAAAGTTGATTTTCTGAACCATATCTCTCTCATTCCTATGGTCTCTGGTATCGTTGAGGGTTCTGAAGTTAAGAAAAATTACGAGCCTAAAGCCCTTCCATTGAGATATTAGGAGCTATTCATTGCAACGTCTCATCAAGGCAAAGCTAAACTGGAGAATAAAAAAGTCATAAGGTGTTATAGTTGTTAAATGCTTATATGTTTATTTTCTTCATATGTGACACATTTAAACAATATTAAAGATCATTGACTGTTAAAGAATATTCTGAGTAGAATAGTGACAGTTTTCTCATCATACAACATCACATCAAAAGAGTTGATCACCTGAAAACTGACCTTCTTAAAATATAGTGTAACACATGATATGATGATCATGAGAAAGATGATTATTATTGATAACAATGGATTAGCACCCTGCCTTCGATTGGTTCCTGTTCTGAGTAGAATAGTGCTGCCTGAATATTCATTCACATTTCCTTTGGCAGTGTGCTATCAGAGTATGCTCCCAAATCCCCCCCCCCCACCCCCCCCCCCTCTCTCTCTCTCTCTCTCTCTCTCTCTCTCTCTCTCTTAGTGACACTCAGTTGTCAGGAAATAGATTGAATAACAACATGGCACCATGCGTAGTGAGGGAGGATATCCTAATACTTTTGAAACCGCTTTACTTTTTCAACTTCTGCATGTAATGCATGTTTTGTCATGTTGTATTCTAGTCTGCTTAATCCAGGCCACTGTTATGGTGGGGGAAGGAACCTTTCCTAGCTAACATAGGGTGCAAAGCCATTGCAAGGTGAACACACATATACATATATATATATATATATACACCAACCACACACAAGGGCCAATTTAACGTAGCTAATTCCCTTACCTGCATGTCTTTGGACCGTGTCAGGAAAACTGAACAGATGAAGGAAACCCATGCAGACACAGGGAGAACACATCTCCCATAGTCCATGCAGGGAGGACCAGGAATGTGAACATTGGTCTCCTTACTGTGAGACAGCAGAGTGACCAAATATGCCACACAGTGGCACCACAAAGAATGTTTTCTTTTTCAAAAAATTCAAACAGGCTGCACTTGCATTTCTTTTATTTTCCTGTACATCTACTATGCTAAGGTTGACTGTAGATTGTGATAGTCACTGTTCTTCTAAGTAAATGTAGTGTTGGCTGTTTCTATTGTTTATTTTTAGGTGATTTATCAATTATTTGAATTATCTTATATGCCACTTTGTTTCTCTTTTAGTCTAGTCTGCATTTTTAAATGACCAGTAAAATGTTTCTATATTTGCCCTACGATTGAGCAGACACCCTGTCCAGGTTTGGCTTGTGTTTAGTGTTTGGTGCAGTTGGTAAAGTGTCTGGTCCCACGTGACATCTGATTAGGACTAAGCACATCTGAAAATGAAAGAATGGATGGACCGATTGATTGATTAACTGATTGAATCTGTGCACTGATTGTGGGGAGCAATGAAGTCAGGGCTTTAGTGCATAGACCGGGACCTACAGGTACACGAACTTGAGATCTTCTTGGGGAAGTTTCCCAGAACTCCTTTGGATGAATTCTTTGTTACTACAATTACAAATACAATTTTTTTACATATGTAAGAATAGTATTGTCGTCTTCTGCTTACTCTGTTGTAGTATGCTGTTGTGATCTTCTCACTCAAAAATGTCAAAAAAGGAATGCAGACATTAAAAGTACCCCCAAACACCAGACCTTCCATCTTCTCAGGACTGAACCCAATGAGTATGTTACTGGCAGCCTAGCCCCATACTCCAGAAAGCAGGCTTTTGACTTGCACAGCCCTAAAAATAGAGGAACGGCTTCCAAATATCAAATTATTTTAAAATTTCCACAAAAGGAAGAAGGGAACACCATTAAAAACCTCAGGTTTGTTGACCAACAAAGTTATTTTTTATTTATTCACAAGGTTAAAATAGGATTCCCAAAAATAGGTTTGAGAATGCTACATCAGCTATATTGCCTTGAAATAAGAGCAGGGGTCAAAACCAGAAAATTAAAAAAGAAGCACAAACCAATTAATGAGAAACAAAAATGCCAAAATGTTTTTGTTAACAGCTGTTCCTCTTTAAATACCATTGGGGTGGTACCTCGGTTACAACATCAGGTGGCTCCACCGCAAGTTACATAACTAAAAGGGCTGGACACTGTAAAAGTTACATTACTCATAAAGCTAGAATGGCACACATACTGAATAGTCACAGTGTAGCAATGTCACTTGTCAAAGTTTGTTTCTGATGGTCAGGTATGTGGTGACTGTTGAATGTACATATGACATTGGGAGGCAGAACAATGGATCTGTGACAGAACAGAAAACTTTTCATCTGACAGACAGGAGGACAGAACTTGGCTATTCAAATAGTAATGTTTCTCTTGTGGTACACTCCTACAGACCCCAAGTCATAAAGGATTGTTTTCAAGTATTTAATGAAGAAAACCTAGCTTACTGTGCATAGAGAATATAGAGAAGGTAAAGTCAGATGACGAACATTCTTGTAAAACAGCTGCTGAGACTGAAAAATGAGAGTCAAATTAGGCTATATTGTGCTTCTCACTTGCCCAAATTTCATGTGCTTGCCTCCACTGGAGCTTGTCTAATTATTTCATAAAAGAACAGCTACACGGTTTTATTAACAGTGATGAAGACATTCCAGCATTTCATTTGTAATATTTTGGCTAAAATAATCAGCACTGCTAAAGAGTGCATTTATTTAATGTCACTAGAGGCAATTGACAACTTTTATCTTGTGACTTAAAGCTCTTGCCACTTTGAATACAGTATGTTTTAAAAAATGGAATTAGAAAAAGGATGAATGGTAAGCAAAGTCATAGCTGTGTTTTTGTGTAGTCCTTGTTGCAATGGCATGCTAACTAAGGCTTCTTCGTCCATTGCTTTTGATATAGACAAAGGACTGGCTGTGAATATGGAGTGCATCAGTGAGAATAGAAATAGTTGAAAGAACTGATGGGACCTCTGTTTGTATGTTCACACAACTATAAATGAATAGTATATGAGTAACTGTGTGTACTTGTGAATACTAAAATACTGGAGAATAGACTCTGGGAGAATGGGCCTAAAATGGATTAAGCAAACAGTAAACTGACGGATATTACAGTGTATACACTATATATATATATATATATATATATATATATATATATATATATATATATATATATATATATATATATATATATATATATATATATATATATATATATATATATATATATATATATATATATATATATAATATATATATATATATATATATAGTAAAATAATAATAAATATAAATTAAAGGAACACTTTTAAATGAGAGTATAGCATCAAGTCAATGAAATTTCTGGGATACTGATCTGGTCAGTTAAGTAGCAGAGGAGGTTGTTAATCAGTTTCAGCTGCTTTGGTGTTAATGAAATTAACAACAGATGCACTAGATGGGCAACAATGAGATGACCCCCAAAACAGGAATGGTTTAACAGGTGGAGGCCACTGACATTTTTCCCTCCTCATCTTTTCTGACTGTTTTTCACTAGTTTCACATTTGGCTACAGTCAGTGTCACTACTGGTACCATGAGGTGATACCTGGACCCTACAGAGGTTGCACAGGTAGTCCAACTTCTCCAGAATGGCACATCAATATGTACCATTGCCAGAAGGTTTGCTGTGTCTTCTAGGACAGTCTCAAGGGCATGGAGGAGATTCCAGGAGACAAGCAGTTACTGTAGAAGAGCTAGACAGGGCCATAGAAGGTTCTTAACCCATTAGCAGGACCAGTATCTGCTCCTTTGGGAAAAGCAGAACAGGATGAGCACAGTCAGAGCCCTACAAAATTACCTCCAACAGGCCACTGGTGTGAATGTCTCTGACCAAACAGCCAGAAAGACTTCATGAGGGTGACCCAAGGGCCCCATGTCCTCTAATGGGCCCTGAGCTCACTGCCCAGCAGCATGCAGCTCGATTGGCATTCGCCATAGAATACCAGAATTGGCAGATGCACCACTGGTGCCCTGTGCTTTTCACAGATGAGAGAAGGTTCACCCTGAGCACGTGACAGAAGTGAAAGGGTCTGGAGAAGCCATGGAGAACATTATGCTTCCTGTAACATCATTCAGCATGAGCACTTTGGTGGTGGGTTAATGATTGTCTGGGGAGGCATATCCATGGAGGGTCACACAGACCGCTACAGGCTTGACAAAGGCACCTTGGCTGCCATTAGGTATCAGGATGAAATCCTTGGACCCATTGCCAGACCCTATGCTGGTACAGTGGCTCCTGGTGCACGACAATTCCTGGCCTCATGTGGTGAGAGTATGCAGGCAGTTCCTGGAGGATGAAGGAATTGATACCATTGACTGGCCACCACACATTCCTGACCTAAATCCAATAGAACACCTCTGGGCGTCTTTGAATTCAGGGCTCTGTAGGTTGATCATTTTCATTTCCATCAAACGATGTGGCATCCTTTCGTTCCTAACACATTACCCAGTCTATATCAGTATAGATATCCAGGAGGATTTCTTTTTCCCATTGAGATCTGATGTGTTCCTTTAATTTTTTTGAGCAGTTTATATACTGTGCTTCCACACTGTGGTATCTACTTTTTTTTTCCTTTTTCTGGTGGTGCAGAAGTTTAGTTTATAATGCGTACTGTGAGTCTGATGTAAATACTGTACATATATTTTCATGTATTGTATATGTGTGTCTATATATATTTCTGTGTGTTTGTGCATGTTGTATATATTTTCTTCTATGTTAAAAGTTTCAAAAGTAGACTGTTTTTGTTTTTAACATCACTCTCTTCCCATCACTCTAGATGTTAATTTTACAATCCTGAAGTGTTAATTCACCTTAGTAGTTAGTCAAAGGTATGGTTAGCCAATTCTTAATTTTGTTAAGAGTTTATGCGGGGTTAGCCTTAGTTTTTAAAGAAGTCGCTGCTACACAGGTTACACATTGTGGAGTGTCTTTGACTGCAGACAGAAGATTTCATGTCCTGTAAGCCCTGAATTAATTAGCATAAAACATGCCTGCAGAAAGGAAAAAAAAAAATAAACTGGGGCTCATCTGTTGCCTGCGTGACTTTTCTATCATCAGCAGGCACAAGGGAATGGTTCAAGTTTAGAAACAGTTATTGGCTGCCTGAGGAATCAGTCTAACTGGACAAGGACAGAATGGTCTAGTCACTAGATAGATTTAAATCCACAGAATTAAAGTCTATACAAGTGAATACTGGGTAGGATATCAGAAGAGGCAACCATCTTTTAAATACCACTGACTACTAAGCCCTGAAATAACTATAAGCAGCAACTCTGTTAGTGTGTTTCTTATCTTTCCAATTCATTCCAAAAGGTGTTTAGCAGGATTGATGTCACGGATCTATGCAGACCAATCAAATTCCTTCACAACAGACTCGTCAGACCATGTTTTTATGCATCTGGCTTTGTGCACAGGGATAGTCACATGGAAACAGAAGCAAGCCTTCCCCAAAATGTTGCCACAAAGTCTCAGGTGTCTCTAAAATATATTTGTATGTTGTAGCATTAACACTATCCTTCACTGGAACCAAGGGGCCCAGCCCAAACCCTTCTGTTATCCTTCCTCCACCATATTTTATAGTAATCACTATGCAGTCCAGAAACTAGCATTCTGCTGGCATCAGCCAAGCCCAGATTCGTTCATCAGACTGCCAGATACTGATATATGATTCATTGCACTAGAGAACATGTTTCCACAGCTCCAGGATGCAATGGCAGCATGCTTTACACCTCTCCAGCCAACACTCAGCATTGTGTATTGTGATTTTAGGCTTGTGTGCAGTTCCTTGGCCATGCAAACCCACTTCATGAAGCTCTGGATTAACAATTCTTGTGCTGAAGTTGTTTCCAGAGGCTGTTTGGAGCTCTGTTCAGAGTGATGTAACAGAGGATGGGTGATTTTTACATGCTATACATTTCAGCACTTGGCAGTCCCACTCTGAGAGTTTGTTTGGTCCTGGCATAATAACACTTACAGTTGAGTGTGGCATATTGAACTTAACAAAAATTCCACATACTGACTTGTGGCCAAGGGTGGCATCCTATGACGGTACCACGTTTTAAAGTCCTTGAGCTCTTCAGTACGATCCCTTCTTCGGCCACTGTTTGTTAATGGAGGTTCATGGTTCTGTACTTGATTTTATTCACCTGTTAACAATGAGGGTGGCTAAACACACTATATGGATATATCACGAAATTTCTATCTATCTATCTATCTATCTATCTATCTATCTATCTATCTATCTATCTATCTATCTATCTATCTATCTATCTATCTATCTATCTATCTATCTATCTATCTATCTATCTATCTATCTATCTATCTATCTATCTATCTATCTATCTATCTATCTATCTATCTATCTATCTATCTATCTATCTATCTATCTATAGGTGGACATTGTAAATCACACAAGCATTTATTACATGAAAAGTCAGTGTTGTTTATACATCCCGCAATGTGCATGTCACCCATTTCGTCTTGGAATGTGGTGTCTGCTACTTTCTCTATATTTTTACCTTTTTCTATTTCTCCATTTTTCTTTCTCCATACAGTACAGTATAGGCACTCTGTGATATTTATCTGTCTAGGAAAAAATACATCATACAATGCAGCCTTTTAAAATATTTAACACCAAAAGAATTATAGTTCCAAATTTAATTCATAATGGACGATGTGTTTTTTTGGTAACATTTTAGTTGAAATAAGGATTATACATGAGTGAATTTTTAAAATATGATACCCTTCGTTCCAGCAGTACATGTCTTTTTGATAATAATTTTTGACAGTGCCTTCTTTTGTGCATTATACTTGGCAACCTGTTATGTAACAGTGTAAGGCTGGGGTTCAGATCACATCCTAAATACATTCTGATTTTCCGCCCCCTCATAAGTAAACAGTCGCCACAGGTAAAGAATGATGAGCTAGTGCTTCCAGCAGACTCAAAATATATTTTGAGGCATGACCAAGATGACTCATTGAAAAAGAAAGCGCAGTTCAATCTGAGTCAAAGAACAGACTCTGGATTTCGCTAAACTGGATGTATTATGCAGTAGATAAAAATCTTAAATCCTCCACTAGCATTATATTTAAAGCAAAGTTGCCAGTACTGTATCATTTTCATCTTTTCATATAAATACTGATGTGTTCCTTCTAGCAAAGTCCCTCTTTTTAAACAATACCAATTCACTTATCGCAAAGGAGGACATTTTAAAATATGTTAGAAATTCCTTTTTATGTTTTTGAAATGTCAAGCTAGTTTTAATTGACCGAAGTGCAAATGGAAGTAGTGAAGCATGAACATGAAGGAGAAAACTGAAAGAAAAGAAATAAATGTTGAGAAATATTACAGGGGATTAACTTTATTTACACGATTTACAGCAATAATGTGTTTTCATAGATTTCTAGCTTTTGTCATTATCTCAATTTATTGTGCCTTCTCTTTGGTGGGGGTGGATATCGCCACTGTTCTCTGTATTTATGTAACTCTTTGCTTCTCTGGGCTAACTGCAAAACAAAAAGCTAATAATTTAGAAAAGGTACCATAATATTTAGAAAATTTGCATCAACAGGAGCGTCCCTGTGTAGTGAATATTCATATTTCAAAATCACTCCTATTAAACTGTAAACAATAATGCAAAGGTCAGCATTAATAAGGACACTATTTAGTTAGGTGCACATATAATTCATGGCTTGGTGTTTACTGCATGTGCATTCATATTATTGAAAGAATATATCAAATGATACAATAATTCATTTGGATGATAAACATTTGCTATAAATTGCCATTATTGTACTACACATCAAGCAGTATAATCCAGATATATCCTGGCTCCCTGAAGAAATATTTTTCAGTGTCACAATATGTCAAATTTTATTGAAGGTTTTTGTGGTCTGTATGAGTTCCTAATCTTCCTATAGGATTTGCCAGTCTAGTGTTCACTGTACAGTAGACCCCTACTCGACTTGACTTCCTCTTTACTGATTGACTTGGAATAATCACAGTGAATTGACCATGTAATACATCTGGCATCTGCTGGCTACGCACTAGTTTTTGGTGTCTCAGTGAGTCCACATTGTGTGACGTAGCAGTAGAGGAAGCTATCTTAATAAGGCTATTAACATACTGTGTGCCAGCATAGGTAAGCTTTTTTACACTTTCCTATCACATCCTTAATACTGTATATTAGATTTCATGTGCCCAGGGTTACTTTGAAGACCATCTAGAAAGAAAAGCTGTTGTGAGCTTGGGGAAGGGATGTACAGCTGAGTGGTATATTCTCGATAAAATGGAGCAACATTTGAACATCTGAATGTCAAGTTTCATTTAAATTATGTGCCATTATGAAACTGTTAAATTGAAAACATAATCCTGAATTTAATTGAAAACAATTAAGTGATACACAAACATTTACACATTACCGTCATTCCATCATTACTCACAGGCTGTGTACTCCTAAATATGTAGCACAGTTATGCAGTATTTGCCAGTTGCATTTTTGATGTGACAATTCTAGTGGTACCATATCGGAATTTACCTTTTGTGCACACTTCAATAACATTTGCTTGCCTCATTATTAATATCCTTTCATTTTGCTATCTAGACATCCAAGTTTACACACGGTGTCACAAAAGGTCACTCAAATAATTGTGCGCATGTGCATGGTTTGTCTTGATCTGCATCGTATGATACCCTCTGAGATTATTATCATGTGACAAAATACAGAAATACAGACCTGAACTTTAGTAAGCTGAAAATCAACATTTCCATGAACTGCCTAAGTTGAAAGAGCAACGCTTCCAAGTTAAGCATCAAAGGTTTTTAAGTTGAAAAAGGACAAGCCACAGTAACATGGAAAAACCACAAAGACAGCACACGCTACACAACTCGACCATAAGACTGTGGGCCGTGCTGACTGCCATGTAGCTGGTGTATTTGCTGAACAGTGCAAGGCCGGCAAACAACTGAAAAAGCGATCTTTCTGCACCGAGTCTGCCCTTCTTTGGAACAGTACATGCATACCGCTGGCTTCTTTTCCACAAAATGGAAGGAACAAAATAAAAGGCAGTCCTCATTTTATTGCCTATAGTGAGAGACCTTAGCCAGACTATTTTAGCCATAAACAGGCATACAGCACCTGGCTTGAATACATACCACAAAAAGCTGTATTTTTCGAAAATGAAATTACTTTGAACATATGATGGAAAATTGAAAACAGTTGCTTAGAATGGCGAATTGAGGGTTCTTAAGCTTTTCAATAATAAGGTAAATTGCTGAGAGAATCTTACTTTTTATTTTGCATAACTTTTTGTTGGGCTGTGCCCCACTGGCGTTTAATGCAAAATCGCCATTGGTGTTTACAGTAATGAATGTGCAGAGGCTCCCTTTCATCTTCATACATAACACCTTCAGATCCTGATATGATAATTAAGGAAGTGGAGGAAAAGCAATAGCATATTGTTCGTGGGAATAATTTCTTCTGTAGTACAGTTTTTTTTCTTGACGCTTACAAAGAGATATTTTGAAAATTCATTTAACCCAAAAAACATGACATTGCTGTGGTAGCAGAACTGGAGAACATGGTAGAAACCCTGTATAGACATGTTCACAATCAACCACTCCCCACATGTATTATTGTATTACTGATGACTATTTCTTAATTATTTGCTAGAACTAAATAAAAAGAATTGTTTAACTCATAGCGTGTAACATAATGTGCACATCCATTCACTGCCTCTGCTTCTATTTACAAGGTTATTTATTGGATTATTTACAGTGTTAACTCCAGAAAATGAAGGAAAGTATGATGGAGGAATCAAAACTAATTTTATCATCTATTGTCCCCGATATCTTGTATTTTGAACAAACAACTTGAAATAACAGTATACCATACTCTTCTCTAAACTCAACATTTTTTATTGTGCTGGACCTTGAAAAGTCAAAAATAATGTAAAGAGTTATTCAGGTCAAATTCAAGAGGAATCAACATATGCATATAAAAGACATACCATATAAACAGAGGAAGGGCAGACTTAACGGACAATAATGAAAGACCTGAAAATTACGTGTCACCCAATACGAATGAGAATGTCAAAGCTGAAAGTTTGTGTTCAAGCAATAAATCAGCCAATCCCATGCACTTTAATCTCTAAACTCCTTTCGGGTGGATTTTTACTATCAATCAAATGGTAAAGCGTTAAATGGTGTGCATTGATTTCAATCATCCCCTTATAACTGCAGGGAATGACAAAGACATGGCAGCATGCAGATAATGTTTGCAGACTTGTTCGCCTGATTGCATTTTAAACAGTGCCCTGAAACATCACCTGCCTAATTTTATTCTCACAGTCGTTTATTTCTTATGTTTGTATATTTAGAGATTTTCAAATCTCATTGGGAATGTCTTTCAAAAGCTTCATTGTAATATATACAGTACAGTAAAAGTGTCAGGGATGCGTTTTAGTAATAAATTTAGTTACTTCCAGAGATGCAAAATATCTAAAAATGATTTTAGTGGAAATTCTTCTGTTTATGTGGCTTAATGTGAACTACAGTTACGTAAGAGGGTGGAGACAACACAAAACCTTTATTCTATACCATTCATTATTACACTTGCAATAACAAATGTAATTTACATGTCATTTAATAGCTGAAAATTGATTTGTTGATCATATCATTCTCTGGTTACACACCAATTGATTACGGTGTTTAAAGTTAATCTTCCATTGTTAAAGGAAAGGATTATTGATAGCTGATTATATTACGTTGTTAAAATTGACCTCCAGACTATGGCCATTTACCCTTATAGTAGAGATATGATAATACCTAGAGATGATTGACAGCTACATTATTTTTAGAGGAAAGAAATGCTGTAATGTTGAATTTGGCCCAGTGCCTGCTTGGTAGAATAATAAAGCTAAAGGTATAAAAAAAAATACAAGTAAAGCACCTAGAGTAAGTTAACTCACATCCCATTAACTTGAGAAAAGAAAAGCTGAGAGATTGACAGTATTGAAGGCATGAGAGGGCACACAACATATTGCTGTGTGAAAAGGTTTATGGTGTTATTGAGCAGCCTTGGATGACACAGCTTTGTGGAAGGTGAAAGGGTCCCATAAGATATTATGAAGCGTTGCAATAACAGTGTATTTTATTTCCGTGCAAATGAAACCTTAGGTCACAAAGTGCAAACAAAGCATTGTTTTCTTTAGGTGAATGTTATTAACTGTGGGATTCCCAATTTAAAGTCATAAACTTTAGAACTTTTAGAGTTGGTCAAATTGTTCATGCATGAGCGTTTCTTCATCGGTGTATTTAGCTTGTCTCTCATAGTGAAACACTGTTTCTAAAGCTGGTAAAGCTCATGCTAAGACTTTTGTTATGTGGCTCAGTTAAAAAAAAAAAAAATATGTTCATGTAATGATTTTAAGTAGCTTCATAGAATCTTGTCATTTTTAATAGAGTTATATTGACACAGTATCTTTGAATGTAGTAAGCAGATTTTAACAGAGTTTGTATTTTTGTTTTATTCATAAATGTACCCTTCTTCTTCTTTTTCTTCTTCTTCTTCTATGTGGAGTTGATGTTTTTGATCAACCTTCTCCATAGAGCTTGGTCCTGCACCTCCTTCTGCAGTCAAGCCCTTCTTATTTGTTATCATGCACATAAATTACTGAGTGATTGGTTTTATTTTTTTATGAGATGTCCTTTTCAAAACATAATAACATTCTTTATACATGTTGCCTCCATTTTCAGGGTATCAAAACTATTTGTACAAACTAACATAATCATGAATATAATCATCATTTTCAGTATTTGGTTGAAAAATCCTTTCCAGTCAGTGACTACCTGAAGTCTGGAACCCATGGCCTTCTCCAACTGCTGGGTTTCCACCCCAGTTATATTTTGCCAGATTTTTATTGCAGCTGTCTTCAAGTGCTGCTTGTTTTGCTGGATTTTCTGCCTTTAGTTTTGTCTTCAGCAAGTTAAATAAATGCATGTCTGTTTCGGTTGAGATCAGTTGATTGACTTGGTCATTGAAGAAGATCCCACTTCTTTTCCTTGAGAAGTATTTGGTTTGTTAGCACAGTACGTTTTGGCTCATTGTCCATCTGAAGTGTTGTCCTTAGAGTTTTGCAGCTTTTACCGGAATTTGAGCAGACAGTATAGCCTTCAGAAATCATCCTGCAACTTTTGTCATAAGTCGTATCATCAATAGACTACAGTGACTCACTTCCATTGGCAGTCACGCATTCCCATACAATAATACTTCCACCATATTTCACAGATGATGTGGTATGTTACCGATCATGAGCCATTCTTTCTCTTTTCCATACTCTTTTCTATTCATCATATTGATATATATTGATCTTAATTTCATTTGTCCAAAGAAAACTGTTCCAAAACTAGAATTTTTAAAAATATTTTCATGGAAAGACTAATCTGTCCTTCCTATGTTTGAGGATTACCAATGGTTTGCAATTTGTAGTAATCCTTTTGTATTTACTTTCGTGGAGTCTTCTCTTGATTGAAGACAGTGGCAATGAAGGCCTACCTCCTGGAGAGTGTTCTTAGTTTGGCTAAATGTTGTGAATTGCTGTTTCTTCACCAAGGATAATATTCTGTGATCATCCAGCACAGTTGTCTTCCATGGTTGTCTGGGTCTACTTGCTGAGTTCACCAGTGTTTTCCTTCTCTTTAAGAATGTACCAAATGGTTAATTTGACCACCACTGGTGTTTCTACAATCTCTTGGATGGGATTGTTTTGTTTTTTCTACCTCATGATGACTTCTTTTTACTTGCATGGGTCCTCTCTTTGGCCCTCATATTGAGAGTTCACAGTGACGGGTTCCAAATGCAAATTCCACACTTGGAATGAACTGCAGACCTTCTACCTGCTTAATAGTTAATGAAATAATGAGGGACCTGCTCACACCTGGCTATGGATCAGTTTGTCACTCAAATACCATATATATCCAAATACTTTTGAGCCCTTGAAAATGGGGGAACATGTATAAAAATGGATGTCTTTCCTAAATGACTCATAATGATATTTCTGTTAAATCTTTTGAAATATTGCTGAAAGCCTACACTTCAGTCATGTAATTATTTCTTCATTTCAAATCCATTGTGGTGGAGCATGCAGTTATGAAAATTGCGTCATTGTCCAAATTCTTATGGACATAACACTAAGTCACTTTATACTGTCACTTACTTACTTGCCATATGCACTGTAAGTATTCCTTTATTAAGTATTATTTTATCCACCCATCATCCAGAGTCACAGGGTCTGGAGCCACATCTGAGCAGGGAACAAGGTGTTGTGATAAGAAAATGAAATGCAGTTGTATAATGTTAAAAAGAGTCGTAGTCTCTTTATTTAATGGCAACACAGTTTGAGTTACTTTTACCTTATTCATCCTGGAATCAATTTTTAGAATCTCCTGATTCCATTATGATGTCATGGATAACCACTGTCTATTCTGGGAGTGGTTGCCTATAGGCACATCATCATCATGCATAAACTAAAACTGGCCCAATTTAAAGTTTCCAGCCAACTTAACGTTTCAAATCGGTTGGTTGTGAAAGAAGAAGGAAATGCACACATGTATGGGGCAATCAAATAAGTGCAACACACACAGTGAATGGCCAGACAACTGAAACTAGGTCTCTGAAATTGTGAGACAAGAGCAGCACTAACCATAGCTCAACAGGTTGCCCCA
The DNA here is from genome assembly GCF_016835505.1 of Polypterus senegalus. NCBI lineage: Eukaryota > Metazoa > Chordata > Cladistia > Polypteriformes > Polypteridae > Polypterus > Polypterus senegalus. The sequence goes on along the minus strand of NC_053154.1, from coordinate 139,188,271 downwards.
ATATTAAGTTATAATATTAAAATCCTAGCATTATTATTAATCTGAAAAAGGCACAGCAAAGCAGCAACATGTTTCCATGGTTACCTAACCATCTAAAGTCTTCGACTTCTCTCAGTAACAGCTGACAAATCTCTAAGTGAATAAAATTGTGAAGGTATCCAAATGCATATTTTTCATTACTTTTGCCTTCCTGGGGAAGTGGTCACTTCACATGATGTCTGAGAAACATCACCGTGCAGAGAGGATTAGTGGGAAAGCACTGTTTATTTGGGATAGAGAAGCAGTCTGTGACTATTTTATTATGTGTGTGTGTTTTTTTTTCCCTCCTACAACTAAATAATTTTATATCTCAGTTGGAAAACTAAAAATGCTCAATGTGGAAATGCACATCGGTATGCACCTTATATCCTAGTCTGAAGGTTTTCAAATTATGTGGAACTTCTTAATTAAATAATATAAAAGTAGTGTAAGCTACAAAATGAGCGTTTTAATGATCAGTATCCATGCAATTAACCATATTATTTGCTGAATTAATTGACAGATCACCACTGTTCTGTCTTTGGAATTGAGTGATTTATAGTAATCCATAAATATCTCTGAAAGTCGGCTCTTCAGGACTCAAGGTTTGAGAGGTCTTGGCATATTGGTGGCATGGCTTCTGCAAAATATTTGTATATGTTAAACATTGTGGCCATGGCTCACATTATTACAGAGCAGTGACTTGTAGCACTTTTATGAAATAATGAAATCCTAATACTCATAACTCCATATTTTAGTTATGCTTTTGCATTACAACACCAATATACAAAAGCAAAAAAAATACAACACTTTTGTATATTGGTGTTGTAATACAAAAGCATTAAGTTTAGGAGGCGACAAGAGTGCTATGCAAGGGAAACAAAAAAATAGCAAAAAAGATCTGATAGGATTTAACACTGCTCTGATAAACAAAAAAGTATTTACCAATAAAAAGAGCAAAGTTGCATGCCAAATTTAGAGTCTTGCTTTTCCACGCAATAAAATTAGAAGATATCATATCATCATTCCCCCAGGCCTTGTTTTATACCAATAAGCTTGCTCCCATTAAATTGCACACTGACTAGTGTTGTCTCAGCCATTATGTTGCATAGCCAAGACCATGTGACATCAGGCTTCTCATATCAATACTACAATTGCTCTTGGCACTATATTTTTTTTCTGTATCAATTTTTTGTATGATTTTCCACCCCCTTGATTGGCTAATCCTTGCAGTTTGTGGGATTATCAACTATGATCGTCTTTCAGAATATGATTGCACCTGTTCTCCAAATCAAATCCTCTTTCTTAACAGCAAAACAATCAAGAGATGAAGCGTGGTGCCAAAATTCTTAAGCAGGAATTCTTATTAGTCAAATATTTGCACCAAAACAAGAATCACAATCATAGTCAAGAACCAACTAATCTAAAGCCAGGAACACTAAGTCTCAGTCACATGCATAGTATTTTGCATTTAAATCTGAAGTCTCAGACAACTAGGAAGAGTGTGGTGCTTTCCTTTATGCAGCTGTATTAGTAATGTGATGTGCCATTCTCCTCGGGTCAGCTGTGTGTGGCAACATCTTTATAACAGTAAACATACTGTTTAGGTCAAAATAGCAGCATCCGTAAAAATAATACAGCGTTGCAATAGAATGTGATATGTTTTGAACAATATTAAAATTAAATCAAAACTAAAATTAAGTGATAGAACTCAATTCTTCACACTGGAAAACTCTAAAAAGGATACATTTTGTGCTTCCAGAAATGAAGGGCAAAGGAGAAAAAAGTTTCAAATATGAACCTGTCATACCAATGCATCCCCTGACCAAAAAAGAAAAAAAAAGTCATTTTTAATATTTAAATGGTGATGATTACTTTGTTGCCAAAATTCTGGTTACAATTAAATAAAAGCATTCTTGGAATGTCCTGGAAGATTTCGGTTTTCTGCACTTTTGGCATACTCTTGCTGAAGTCGTAGTAGTAGCAGTATGATAGGCCTTTGATTTTAGTTACTTATATTTTTATTTTAGAGGACTTTGACAGAATGCTTCAGTAGTCAAGGGGGTATGGGAGGTGTCATCCTGTCTTCATTACTTGTTTTTCTCCATTTTCTGGGCTGGTTTGAGAGTTGTGCGTATATGGTAATACACTATTATCTAAGGTCAGGTCGAGGAGCATGCGCTGGTTCAGTGTGTTGCCACACCCACCACGACAAAACAGCTCGGGATCCTGCTAACATCCCCCTAGGCAGACACACAGTTCAGTTCCACTCCCAAGAAATGATCACAAATCTCTTGCAGCCAGATGTTACGTGGACTTCCCCTTGATCTCGTCCAGCTGCTTGCATCGTCAACAATGAGGATCCTGTGAGCTGGATCACCTTTTAGAAATCACACTACATTGGCCATAGTGCTGTAACTGACGCTCCCTCACAATGCAGTTAATGTGCCTTCTTCAGGACTCCGTGAACAACAAACTAAAACCACCGGTACCTAAGGATTTGCCGAAGGATTACAGTCCTCATCCTCAGGTCACTGGATAGCGTCCATGTCTTGCAACCATATAGCAAAACAGGAAGCACCAGGACTCTAAAGACTTGGACCTTCATCCTTTTGCAAAGATTTGAGGAGTGCCACACACCCCTTTCCAGTGACCTCATGACCCTCCATGTTTTCTCAATCTGTCTACTGACTTCATAGAAAGAGTCAACAGAGACATGAATGTCACTGCCGAGGTAAATAAATTCTTGACGAGGTTGACGTTCTCTCTGCAGACAGATACACTGCTGATGGCTGTATCCTAAGGGCTCATTAAAGGCCCAGACATTCAGACACTCGCTCAGTGTCAAGAGAGACCTGATCAGAGCTTCCATTGGCTCTGTGAAGGTCACAGCATTGCCAGCAAATTCAAAATCAGTGAGTCTTTCTTCACCAACAGATGCCCCACAGCTGCTGGACCCCCACAACCCTGCCCAACATCCAGTCCATGAAAGCATTGAACAGAATAGGAGCAAGAACACAATTCTGACGAACCCCCGAATCAACTGGGAAAATCACAGGAGTTCTGCTTTCTCACTGCAAAACACTCCCATTATCAGTGTACGAGCTGGACATGATATCCAGCAACTTTTGGGGGATCCTGTGAAATCTTAGGATGTCCCACAGGACAGCCTGATCAACTGACTTTAATGCACTATGAAAATTGACAAAGGCTTCAAAGTTCTATTTCCATGATGCATATCTCCCAATTGAAGCAAAGATTGCTTGCAATGCCAGGAGGACAGCTTTACCACCAGCCTGAAGAAGTTTTTATTTTGAAATATTCTGTTTGTGTGCCATAGTGTTTTACATTAGATCAGAGGTTATTAACTTCAAGGTCTCTAGACCTCATCCAGCCCTTGGACCTTTTTAAAAATAGCCCATTCTATCAGTATCCAAAACATGTAACATATAGCCGAGGTGACACTTTTCTCAATGACCCCTTTAACATGCTATATATTATATAGATTGTATCTATATATAATTTATTCAAATGACACTTTCACATGGCATTAAAATTAGTCTCCAATGTCCAGTGCTGTTTATCTGCACAGCACAGCACATTGCAGCACAGTTACTAACCTGAACGTAGAATGGGAAGTGGCTGCTCATAATGACCCAACAAGAAAACGTGAACAGAGAGTGACTGGCCACACTGCCATAGAGTTTTAGCATGATGCCAAAGGTGTTACACTTTCATAAAGGTAATGGTAGGTTGGCTTCACACACACCTATATTGGCACTACACTAACTTTTTAAAGGTGAATAAGTGTCGGTCCTAGCCACCCTTCAGTGGCTCACTTGACTGCTAACACTGGCCTATACATTAGAGTCTCGCTTATTTAATATTCTGTATTATCCGATGTCCCACCGCAAAAAAACAAAAATAAAAAAAAAACGCATCAATCAGCAACAAGAACTGCAAGTTGCGAGCGTGAGTGTAGTCTGTTTTTAGTTGCTAAGTTCATTTTTTCAGATAAATTTTTCTGTTTTGTTGTAAAACATAATTACAGTGGATTATGTGGCCAGCCCTCTCTGGCATGTGTGTGTGTGTGTTTGTGTGTGTGCACGCACGTGTCTGTGTGTCTCTCTCTCTCTCTCTCTCTCTCTCTCTCTCTCTCTCTCTCTCTCTCTCTCGTGTGTGCACCTGTGTCTCTCTCGCACGCTCGTGTGTGTGCGTGTGTCTCACTTTCTCTCGGGCGTGTGTCTCTTTCTCGTGCGCGTGTGTGTGTCTGTCTGTGTCTCTCTCTCGCGCTCTCTCTCTCTTGCTGCACAGGGAATGCACAGGGAGAGATTAAACACGTGCGGAAATCATCGGCGAGCACAAACCGAAAGGGAAACTGGCTCGTTCGTATACCTAGTGTGTGGTTGTGAACAGATGCAAAAGTTTGGCAAACTTTTTGTTCATAACCCGATTTGTACGTGTCCAGAGACGTTCGTGAACTGAGGTTTGTAATGTTTAAAATTATAACATAGTTTGACGTTTAATAGGCTTTTTCTTAACACTTCACATTATCCGACATTTTCGCTAATCCGACATTCTGCTGGCCCGTTTATGTCGGATAAGCGAGACTCTACTGTATTATTTTTTTGCCTTTCCCCTGAAGTGATAGTTTACTGTTGATAGAAAACACATGTACATTTCCAATTGTATTCAATTTGATCACTATCCATTTCTGACCAACTCCAAATGTGATCTGTGTGATTCAGTGTGTTAACATCCCCTTTTTTTAATGTAGTCAAGTGCCATTCAGTCGTGATGCTCATTAGTGTAGGTGTAAACAGATGCACTTTAATTTAGTTACAAATTCTCATGTGTCTGCGCTGCCGTTCTTCTCATTTTGTGTATATTTGCTGACATAATTCTTTCAATTCTTTTGCTCCTCTGGCCTATGATAGATTTCCTAACCTACTGCAATGTCCAAAAAAAGAAAAGCTGATAAAAAAGAAAAGAAGACAGGTTTTTAGAGAGAAGTGAGGCAAAATGTATGATTGTGATAAGTTGAGATGTACTTGTGTGTGTCGTTTGTAAAGAAAACTAGCCTTAACGGCACATTCTGGCAGAAAAAGTGCTGTAATATTCAGCAGGTGCACGGTCCTTACAACTGTAAGCAAACAAACATACAAAAAAAACTGAGAAAATGGATAGGTAACTTGTACGCTTACATGTTTCTAGTATACAGTAGCTAGAACTTGTATACTTAAATGCTTTTTGTACATATACAATGCTTTGTATGCTTATTGAATTAAGAAACATTTCCGCAGAAGAAACTTCTTAATACACATTATTTTGAGTAAATACTCTGTCTTTAATGGGAATTAGGTTTGCTTGGTTTTCTCTTTAACTGGAAGTTAACTGTTCCTCTCGAGGTTGCTGTAGACCAGTGGATCTCAAAGTATTTGTTCCTGCGGCATACAGCCTTGATTGTTACAAATAAATGCTTAAATAAATGCATAACAGGCTATCATATTTGAGTGATTTTAAATTCAACTTGCCCTGATGACTGTCAGTTTGCGGTCCACTTGACTCACACTTGGAGACCACACTTTGAGAACCACTGCTCTAGACCAAGTAACATGTGCTTGGTCATGTGTAAAAAATGGTGATGATGACTAAATACCAAAAATAATTAAAGTGTGCTGAGTGAGAGAGATGGAGGAAATGGAGCATGTGCTTGCATATTGAAATGCAGTACGAAAATTAATTCAGTAATATGGTTATAAACGCACACATCTGTATTAGCCTTAAAATCTGTATTCTTTACCTGGGTTGCCCAAATTGGAGTTTATTGTGTGTGTTTTGCTATATTACTGTTTGGGAATATATGTGCAAGATTCAAACCTGTTAAAACTGAAGTGTCTCTGTGAGCTATACATCAATATACAAATATGGCGTAAGTTGCTTGTTGATATATTCTGGTACATATTGAATATATAAAGTTATTTTGTCCCCCGCTATAACTGAGTTTGACTGATATACTGTATTTAGCTAGATGTGCATATGTTCGTTGACTTGAGCAGTTGTGTTCTGTGAGTACCACAATAAATAAGGGCCCTCTGTCTTCCTCTGTTAGTAGTCATGCTACCAAATGGAGACACTACACTAGTATCCTTTTGTCAATTTCATCACGAGAACATAACAGTGTGGAATTTTCACGTCTCTATGGATTTTTTCCAGTGATTCAAGAATCCAAAGAAATGCAATCGGCTTCTCTCGTTGTGCTTATGTTACAGTATATGCATCAAAAAGCGACATAATGTACAAGCAAGTATGCATTCTGTCTTTGGTCCTTTTCCACTGGCAACAAACTCACAGTGACCCAAGCAGGAGTAAGCGGGGTAAAGGTATATGAAAGGATGATTTGGTTTCTGAGATCCTTTATCAAAACCAGCTGAAAATGATCATACTATCTTTGTGCATATCTACACAGAAAAGGGAAAAAAATGGTACAGAAACACTGACAAAAAACAAACAAATTGTCTACCTAATTGTGATAGAAACGTTACAGTATAAGCACCACTTATGGTTACAAACTGTGTCCATAGCAGCAGAATGGCATAGTGGCCACTACTTTTTACTTATACAATACCTGAAAGAAGGAACCAAGTTCAGCTTTAGATAACCATTTGTTTTTTGTGTAGTTTTTTCTTAATGTGACCCAACTTTTTTCTGTTTTCGGAACAGATACATTTTAGGTTATCTGACCTGGTTTAAAAGAACATGAGCATGCAGTACTACCAAGATATGTTCTGGCTCCCTGCAGTTCTGTAATGGAAAGTGCACATTCAGAAAATGAATAGTTAGTTACATTATAGATAGGCCCCAGGCAGGTTATGTGACAAGCTGATATCATTCCAAGTTGAGGTCCTTTTCTTGTTTATTGTTTTTCTTAAATGCCATAAAATTACTAAAGTTATAATGAATAGAAAAGCTTTTTGTTAGGTGAATGATTTGATTAATTGTAAACCTATACAGTATGGCATGATGATACTGTAAGTGCGACTTTGGGTTCATATCTCAGCACAGCCACTGTGTGGAGTTGGCACATTTTTTTCCGAATATCTCCAGGTATACTAGTTTCCTCAGACATCTCCAAGATATGCAGACTAGTTGGAATATAAACTCTAAATTGGGTGTGTACATAGTTGCTCTATGACGGATGGGTTCTCCATCCAAGCCTGGTTCCTACCTTGTGCCTCATGTTTGAACTCCTCCATGATCTGTAATGTAATAAGCGAGTCTATAAAATGAATAAATAAACCTACAGTGTTTAAGTAATAATTTTATTCAGTGATTAAGACTCGAGCTGCAAAGATTGCCAAAAGATTTGGTTGACTGCCAAAATCAGTGTCCCCGGTTTCATCGTCAGAATTGTCCACCAGTATTGCAATTTGTTTATTAACTCTTTGCAGACCTAAGAGTTATTTACTTGCTGAGTTCCATTCTCATGTTTTATCTTTGTGTTGTACTCAACCAGCCATTTTATCAATACTGGTTATGCATCACTGCAGGGGAATCTTAAAATGATTGAACACTCACTCATTGTATAGTATAAAGTCTTGTTTGGTGCTGACCAGAGAATACAAAAGATATCAGACTGCTAGAGAGTAACTACCATAGGTGGCAACCATTGTATGGGAACAGCAGGAGGGGAAAGAGATTGTCACAAAGGAAGTCATTAAGATTGCATATGGATTTTAAGTTACAGCAGACAAGACAGAACTAAAGGGGTCCTGCTCACAACAGCTTGCAGACCTTGTGTAAGCAGCTATGGGTACTTGGCCCTTAAGTATAGGTCAATGCTTGGGAACTTAATGGTTTTAGAAGGCACTGAAACGTATAAATTTCAACCCTGTCCTCAGTGGTTACTCCAGGGATGACATTAGAAGTGAAATGATATCACATTTATCATTTCAAGACAGCTGTCAGCCAATTCATTTACATTCTGAACATGAGTTGGGAAGACTTAGACATACAATGTGGAGAGAAACAGAATAGTAATTACAGTGATCCCTCCTGGATCGTGGTGGTTGCATTCCAGAACCCCCCCACAAAAGGTGAAAATCTACAAAGTAAAAACCATATGTTCATATGGTTATTTTATATATTTTAAGCCCTTATAAACTCTCACACACTCTTATAAACATTTCCCGCACAGTTATACAGCATAAACCCTTTATATTCTCTTAGATATTAGGCAAGATTCATTAAAATTATTTATGTAAACACACTGTCTATATACAGTAAAACTTAAATATTATTTTAAAAATATTGAGCTTCTCCGATATCACATATGTTACAGCCATTATGATAGACAGGCCACCAGCAATAAATACACGTACAATGCAAGAAAAATTGTATACAGTAAATGTGTGTACAGTGACACTAAACGTACGTACATGTACTAAGTACTGTAAGTAGAAAATGAATTATGGTTACTCACTAACAATGACACGACGACTTGTCCGATAACAATGAGTTTAATTTTATTGCACAACAAAGGAGAGCGTCACAGCTCTTCTAAAGGAGCCACTTCAGGCGACTGTGTAGCACTGCCGTTGTTCTTCTTCTGGCAATGTTTAATCCAAATCCCTAAAGCAGATTCTATCCGGACTACTGCCTTATTATGTCCTCTTACAACTCATTTTGCGCCCTGGTTAAAAGGACACTGTGGCCATAGATCTTATATTCTTTTCCTCCTTTTTAAATAAAAAGAATCGTGGACTCATTGTTGCTGTAATGGTGTCCTACAGCGGTGTAGTTGTTCCCTTCCTTCAACATATCCAAAACCTGTTACCTTTTCGGCAATCGTTAGTATCTTCCATTGGTTCTTGTGCATGGCCCCTGAAGCAGTAGCAGGAGCGGATCGTTTTGGAGCCATAACGAAGGGCTTGACTATGCACAAAGATAAACCGAAAGGGGCACAAAAGTTAACTCTTTACACAGCGAAACACGTTGATGCTGAATGAGCGAGACAAGACTTCCTGGTTAATGCAGCGGAATCGAATTCAGTGCTCCGTCGCTGAGCCAATCAGCACACAGGAACTTAACTGCATGCTCTGATTGGGTAGCTTCTCAGCCATCCGCCAATAGCATCCCTTGTATGAAATCAACTGGGCAAACCAACTGAGGAAGCATGTACCAGAAGTAAAAAGACCCATTGTCCGCAGAAATTCGTGAAGCAGCAAAAATCAGTGTTATATATTTAGATATGCTTACATATAAAATCCGCAATAGAGTGAAGCCGCGAAAGTCGAAGCGCGATATTACGAGGGACTAGTGTAAAAGAGAAAGTTGTGAGGGTGGAAAAGCAGGGCAGCCATCCAGTCTAGTAGTGTGGGCCTTGGGGAGATCCAGTTGCCCTGCAAGTTTTGTTTTTATGTCTTCCCTTTCTTTTGTTACTCCTTTTACACTGAGGCATATATGGGGTATATAAAGGAAGCCATTTCCAACTGTTGTATTCCTCATAGAAGATAAAAACCCTTTTTGTTTTTATAAAGATGATAAATAAATTTCATTATTTTCCTCTAATACCTTAGTGTCATAGTGAGTAATTATTGATCAAGATGTTAGGATGGTGTGTGGTATTCAGTTGATGGTTCTCCTGCTTTTTCTCAGTCCCTGGTAGGCTGATGCTTAATGATGCTACTGGTAAACAGTGATTGCTTAGTGGTTGTCAAAGACATTTCAAACCAAAGACTGATTATTTTCTCCCCAGTTCTCTCTTTTTACTGAAGTAGAAATGAGGATGATGGTGAAAGTACAACTGTGTTACCTCAATGTATATCCAGTGCTGGAATGGTCAAATATGGTCCAAAGTGGTTTTATCATTTTTATTTTAAATGCCAATATTGAATTGCCCCATTAGTGATTGGTTTTTGGTCCCATCAATTTCTTAAGTAAGGCTAAAAGTCAATTGCTGCCATTAAAAAAACCCTTTTTAATTAGGTGCTTTGCTTTTATCCCTAAACTGTAGAAAGAAATAACAAGGAAAGGCAGGCTTTTTAAAGAAATAATACAGATGTGTGTGTGTTTGTAACTTACAAAGGAGAAATGCATCACTTATGAAATTGTTCATTAACATTTTGCTCTAATGTTTCTTTTAAAAATGCGTTTCTGATGAAAATGCTTCTGAGCTGATACCACCGATATTGTGGCTCCTCTGTAGGATTCATTCTTAAAATTTAAAATAAAAGATAGAAAAAAAATGCTGCATTTTCATTTTGATGCTGTTTTCTGATAATGAGTGCAATGTTATTAAGGCCATTTAATGCACAAAAAGTGTAGCCTTTTTTTGATTTATTAATACATAAGTAAATAGTTTTTTATTAAGAAATGCAATTCCTCTCCCAGTCCTCTGCCTTTACACTTAGATCTGAGGCATCTGTACATTGAGGTGCAAATCCCATTTCTCTAAACCCAGTTAAAAGAAGCTGTGTTTGCTCTTCCTTTTAAACCTGAAGTTCCTTATCTTGTTCCAAAGATGGAGCTCTTGTGCTTTTAGTACTGTTAGGCGTGCTTCTCCCTTTCTGCTATTCATTTTTTAATTTCACCCCCTCTCCACCCCTTGCTTTTTTTCCCCCAAAATTGAAATATGTAGTTAATTTTTCACTTCACTAAAGCTTTAAAATTGGTATGCTCTGTGGCACTCTTTACGTATTTTTATTGCAGTGGGGACCTCATACAAACAGGGCACCTTAAGTAATTCTAAGAGTTTGCTCTTTTATACTCACACACAGCAATGTGCAGACATTCCTCCCAGTGACCAGCTGTGTTCATCTACTATTGGAACGAAATGCCCTTCTCTGCTTTTTAGTGATGAAAAGCATAGTGGAGAGTTTTAGAAACATGTTAAGGTGCCTGATTAAATACAGTACATAATGCATACCAAATGTGTTAATATTATTTTATTACACATATTAAATTAGATAGGAAAATAAGTCCATGATTCATTTACTCTGAGATGGATTGACAGCCAGACCAGGGATGATTCCTGGATTGTGCCTGGTGCTGCTCTGATAGGCTTTAACCCCCATGATCCGGATAGTGTAAATCGGGACATGGTCAGGTCATATTCTGGCCAATACTATGCATAGAAAGATAAATGGAACTCACCCAGGTAAAGGATGTCAGTTGGAGAATTATTAAAGACATCCCCAAGAAGCAACTTTTTTGAGGATTATGCAATAATAGGGGAATGTGGAAAAATTTGATAGGAAACAAGTTGTCCTTCAGACCAGTACAAGAAAATGGAGCCTCGTATGCTCTTTTACATTGAGGCATGTCCCTTATTTATTTAGCAAGCTTCAACTGGGTTTCCTGGCCATTCAATGACTAGTGGGCTGATGGGAGTGCAGGTCTGTTTTGGGCTACCAGGGGAGCTTTAACAAGTAACACTCTAAAACTTTTGGAGGTATCAACCCAGTTTGGAGAGTCCCTGGAAATGCTTCAGGACTCGGATTTAAAAGGGGCCTTTTGACCAAAGGCATCGAGTGTGTGGAGTCAGACAGGGAGAGGAGGTATGGGTCTATCTGAAAAGGATAGAAAAAAAGCCAGCGTGGTTCCAAGAAAAAAGGTATGTGAAGTATGAAGGAATACTTACGTTGTGTGAGCTTAGTAGTGTGGGCAAATTGACCAGCCAAACAACTAATAGTTGGGTTCCATTGTTGTATTAGATAGGGCCAAAGAGTGATCTGTGTTTTTTATCGTCAGTTTTTGAAAACTTCTTCTTTATTACCTGACTTCAAGTCTGTTCAAAGTTTTGTTAATAAAACCCAGTTTTTCCCACTACCTGTCATCTTTGGGTTTAGGGAGAGTGCCCTCCCGAGGCCACAAAACCCAAATGAATTATTCCACTACTTTACATATTTTACACTTGATAAACAAATGAACTGTGAAGTACTGACATAAAAGGCTTCATTGTTCATTCTTAAAAGTTTTATATAACATCAAATTTATTTTGTGTAAAAATGCTCTACCCCTGTCTTAAATATTTTTGATAGTCTAACTGTTCATAGAGAATAATATTCAATGTTTCAGCTATATCAAAATGAATTGAAATCCACCTGTTTTACATTTTTAAGAAAAATGAAGGTTCAACTTCCAACTGCTTTTCTTGCTGAGTTTTGACTTCCGTTTGGATATTTTGGTATTTGATGCCTCTTTGGGTAGGTACCATCAGAAAGCACTTTATGTAAAATGTATGCAAGAGAAGACATCTGACAACAGATGCCAACTTATATGTGCAAAAGCCATAGCCGAGGAGTCAAAGTTCCTTTCATGTAAAAGTTCCTAAAAGAGAATACGACTTAATACTTTCAAGTTAGGTCTCTCTTTTAGGAATAAATCAGAAATCAAATTAATTTCTTTGGTGCAATTTACCTGGAGGGGGACGGTTATAATAACGAATCATGCCAGTAATAAAATCGTAACCTAGTTTCTAAACTGTTTCCTGCTTCTATCAATTTTTCTGCATTTTATGTAGTCCCAATTTTTGGATAACTCCCAAAACAATTCTTTTATAGTGCGTCCCAAATTAGAGCAATGTCATTTTTCTTTAAAATGGGAGCACATGCAGGTTAAGTGACTCTTTTAGTGTTGTATAGTGAACAAATTGATGGTGGGATTTGAACCTTTAAGTTTGTGGTATCATGTGCCTCTCCATAGTCACTAGGCTAAACTGCCTACTCATAAAAGGATCTGGGCCTAAGCTCAAAAAACCGTACATTGTAATGATTCAGAATAAGCATTCAATAATTGTGATTATACTCTCCTCCTAGACAAAGTCATCTTGGCTGCATAGGCTTTACTGTAATTATTTTTGTCACATTTAGAGGATGTCTGCTGGCTAGAATACATTTATTACTGGATGTCGCTGTGCTTTGTACATAATTAGAATATAAGGAAACAATATGCAGAAATTAGATTTTTGGATGGGTGGGGGCCATGTCTTATAGCATCCCTAATTTAGCAAGACTTCCTGCCGTTAGCATGAGGAGCTGAGAGAATCTGCTTATGAGAGGATCATGATCTGGTACAGCAATCTCTCTCACTGCCAAGGACAGGAATCCGCTAGAGGGAGTGGCTGACACCTCCCCACAGTAAATTCATTCTGCTTTTTCAGACTGAAAGCAAGTAATATTTTATTAAACCAGGTCAATCATGACCAGGACAACCAGATTTCATAAATTGCTTCCTTGCCCCCAAGCTTCAAGAAACATTAATTTAACATCTTTATATTTAAAGCCTTGTACAATAAGTTGATTAATATGTCTAAGTGCGTTTTTTGTTAAATTAGTTGTTTGAGGCCTATTAAGGAATAATTGCTTTTATCCCTGTGTTGCATATTCATATAAAATTATTATTTGTGTAAGCTTAAAAGTTTTGTACAATAATTTGATATTATTGTGTGTGTGTTTTTGTTATATTATTTGTTTGAGGCCTGTTAGGAAATTAATAGTTTTATCCCTATGTTGCACATTTATATAAATTATTTATTTGCGTAAGCTTCACCAGATCAAAGTTTATGTAATTTGATATAAAACGCCTGGTAAATAAGCAGAAAAAGCAAATATTGCATGTGTCATTTTTCAGTAGTTGGATAATATGCATAAGAATTTAATGCAAAAAAAAAAAACCCTTTTCGGGCTGTACACTTAACGTTTCATCTGGGATTCAGATTTCTCATTTAGCTCTGTTTTGTTCATTTATTTTGTTAACATTGCTGATTATTTACTTTTTAATGTCTGTGTATCTTTTTCCATGTGCCGTGTGTCTTGTAGGTTGTCCCCCAAGATTAGGGGCCACCTGCATGTCACCACTGCCCTCAGTCCTACGAAGCCTAAAGAAAATCCACAGTCCCTTGCGAGTCACTGAATGTGCTGGTGGTGGTTTCTCTGGTTATTGTGTTGGAGTTTATGGATGTATAACCTCTTAGCTCTGTCTTTTGACCATTTTTGGAATTTCATATTAGGACTGGGTTTGTTTTTCAGATTGATTATTTTGATGGCATTGCCTTCAGTGTCTTTGTGCTCTTCAGAACTTATTTTGTGCCATGCAAAATCTTTGCAAAACAAATTCTTTTTGTTTATAAAGACTTAACGTTTTCCCTTTTTTGTGGCTAGCTGTGGTTTGATGGTTCCCCTATTCTAGTGGGTGTTTTGAGTCATTGTCGGGACTTATTGAGCTTCGGAACCTCAAGTTTGTGACATACAGTGTGTTTGGCCATAAGAACATGTCGGAGACAAAGACTAATTCTGGATGAAGTGCCAGTCTGTTGCAGGGCACAGGAAGTGAACCCAGTAAGTGAACCTGGATGTGGTTGGAATAAGGAAAGAAGTGGAATACCCACTGAAATTGAATTCCTTTACATTTTAGTATTTTTAGTGCTGTCAGTCATGGTGGGATCTCAGGATTGACATCTCTGAAGCCCTTTAAGCCAACATCCATGTTATAGCACGCTCCAGATGTTCAGCTTATATATTCACTAGACAGAGTAATATGAATAAGTTGTTCTGAATATAGCTGCTTAGAGCAAAAAAAAAAAAAAATGACAAATCCTAAAATTCCATCTGTTTGTCGGCCCATCACATACACCAGCACTATGGAAAGTTTAATTACTGTCACCATTATAAAACAAAAAATGCTACATGGGTCACTTGCTTCACATACACATTACTTACACTTACTTTGATCTATTTAATCCATCATTTTCTTTTCACTTTAAATTGTTAAATTGTAAAACTAGAATAATTTTCCTCTTACCTACATGCCTGGTTTATAATTTGGAATTATTGATATTGAAATTAGCTACTAATTAGGCACTAATCACACATATTAACAAAATTTCAAGCAAAATGAAAATTTGTCTGGTACATTATTTTTCAAAAGATTGGAATCATCCAGAAATTTTCATTTTTTTCATAGAGGTTGACACTTTTTTATTAAGATACCATTAAATTAAGTTTAAAATGTAGCCAAGACATTACTAATGCTCCAAATGGCTATTACTGTTTGAAATGACTGATCTATAATATATTATTCAGTTATGACTACAAAGCTCAATTTTGAGCAGCTATTATTCCATTATTCTAATAGTAAACTCATCCTTAATTAATCATTAGTCATATTTTCACCTTTGTCTTTCACTCTTGCCAAAGAATTTAGATACCTTCAGGAGGCATCTTGAACTATGAATAGGTCAACAAATTGGTCTACGATTCCTGTACTTGAAGGAAACAATGTATATAAAAACCTGAACAGTGAAAGTATGTTAAGATGCATATCAGAGTTCTTAGAATTTGAATCACTATGGTATTATTTTATGGTGACATACAGTTAGGTGCATAAATATTTGGACAGAGACAACTTTTTTTCTAATTATGGTTCTGTACATTACCAAAACGAATTTTAAATGAAACAACTCGGATGCAGTTGAAGTGCAGACTTTCAGCATTAATTCAGTGGGTTGAACAAAAAGATTGCATAAAAACGTGAGGCAACTAAAGCATTTTTTTAACACAATCCCTTTATTTCAGGGGCTCAAAAGTAATTGGACAATTGACTCAAAGGTTATTTCATGGGCAGGTGTGGGCAAGTCCGTTGTTATGTCATTATCAATTAAGCAGATAAAAGGCCTGGAGTTGATTTGAGGTGTGTTGCTTGCATGTGGAAGATTTTGCTGTGAACAGACAACATGTGGTCAAAGTAGCTCTCCATGCAGGTGAAAGAAGCCATCCTTAAGCTGCGAAAAAAGAAAAAACCCGTCCGAGAAATTGCTACAATATTACGAGTTGCAAAATCTACAGTTTGGTACATCCTGAGAAAAAAAGCAAGCACTGGTCAACTCAGCAACGCAAAAAGACCTGGATGTCCACGGAAGACAACAGTGGTGGATGACTGCAGAATCATTTCCATGGTGAAGAGAAATCCGTTCACAATAGCCAACCAAGTGAACAACACTCTCCAGGGGGTAGGCGTATCGATATCCAAGTCTACCATAAAGAGAAGACTTCATGAAAGTAAATACAGAGGGTGCACTGCAAGGTGGAAGACACTCGTAAGTCTCAACATTAGAAAGGCTAGATTGGACTTTGCTAAAGAACATCTAAAAAGGCCAGCACAGTTCTGGAAAAACATTCTTTGGACAGATGAAACCAAGATCAACCTCTACCAGAATGATGGTAAGAAAAAAGTATGGAGAAGGCGTGGAACAGTTCATTAGCCAAAGCATACCACATCATCTGTAAAACACGGTGGGAGGCAGTGTGATGGCATGGGCGTGCATGGCTGCCAGTGGCACTGGGACACTAGTGTTTATTGATGATGTGACACAGGACAGAAGCAGGCGAATGAATTCTGAGGTGTTCAGAGACATACTGTCTGCTCAAATTGATTGGGTGGTGTTTCCTGATACAGATGGACAATGACCCAAAACATACAGACAAAGCAACCCAGGAGTTTATTGAAGCAAAGAAGTGGGAAATTCTTGAATGGCCAAGTCAGTCACCTGATCCTAACCCAATTGAGCATGCATTTCACTTGTTGAAGACTAAACTTCGGACAGAAAGGCTCACAAACAAACAGCAACTGAAAGCCGCTGCAGTAAAGGCCTGGCAGAACATTAAAAAGGAGGAAACCCAGCATCTGGTGATGTCCATGAGTTCAAGACTTCAGGCTGTCATTGCCAGCAAAGGGTTTTCAACCAAGTATTAGAAATTAACATTTTATTTCCAGTTATTTAATTTGTCCAATTACTTTTGAGCCACTAAAATAAAGGGATTGTGTTAAAAAAATGCTTTAGTTGCCTCACATTTTTAGGCAATCTTTTTGTTCAACCCACTAAATTAAAGCTGAAAGTCTGCACTTCAACTGCATCTGAGTTGTTTCATTTAAAATTTATTGTGGTAATGTACAGAACAAAAATTAGAAAAAAGTTGTCTCTGTCCAGATATTTATGGACCTAACTGTATAAAATATACACACACACATAAAGAGCGACACCTCCAGAATGGAGCAGAACAAAGGTCAGTCACAGGTGAAATCTACAGAAGATGAAAAGACTTTTCACTCATAGTGTTCAAACAGAGGCCTTTAAAATTCACTAAGCTTTGCACATGTGCTGGGTGCCCCCGTAGGACTTGAAGCATTAGAAACTAATCCAGGTGACACAGAGTTGTGAACTTTGTAAAATAATAGGAGGTTTCTCCAGGACACTGGAGAGTAAACTAACCAGCAGGCACCAAAAATGCCAGACCTAAGCAGTTGGGAAGAGTTGGCAAGAGACCACAAGAAACCCTGGCTGACTGCAAATAACATCCAGGTGGGTGTGTCCAGCAAGGGAGCATTAGGTCCACAAATGGACCAAGTTCAATGCTGGGAATTGCACTGTGGAAAGATCCTTCTGATTACAGTACCATTTCAAAGTTACACTGCTAAAAAAATAACCTCAAAAGCACAAATCAATCGCAACACAAATAACAAGTATATACTCGGATTTTACTAAAGAATTTTTCAAAATAAAACTTCACCTGTAGAGACCTTAGAGATAAAAGTTAACAAAGAGGTACTCTTGGTGTTTTGAATGATGTCTTATCCAGATACTGTTGGAGGGTGCATAAGTTTGGAGTGTGGAAGTTTACAGGCAGCAGCAATTCCAAAGTCCCATGGTTAAGCATTCGGCAGCTGTGGTCCTTCAGCTCTGGGGTTCAATGGTCGTGAGGTATCAAAACACTTATTAATAACTTTAGAGTTGTATTGTTTTTATATAATATGGCATACGTATGGCTTCCCCTCACCAAGGAAGTAATTCTGGTGCTTGACTGTAAGTGACTATATTAGTGGATTAAAAGCTGTCACAGGATAAAGACCACATTAAGTCTGATTAAAGCTCACTGGTGGATGGAAAACACTAGGTTAAAAGTTAGAGATGACTGGTGGCTTTCTGCTCCTTTTCAGGCTATTGAATGAGCCGCCCCAAAACATGGACAGGGATCTGAAGTAATGCAAAAAGTCCTAGAGTCATTGCTTTCCTTGAGTTACTTTCTTAATGTCTGCTGCCTCTTTTCTCTATGAATTCTTTGTGTGGTTTATACTTAATAAACACACAATTTTTGATTATTTCTGCCCTCCTTAGTATTATTCTGGGTGTGGAGAGTGGCCATGTGGGCACCCTATTGTGTTACAATATGCACATATTTTTGTTTAAAAAATAATCACAATGATTTTATTTTCTTTATTATCTAACATAATAATACGCATATTATTTCCCTGGGAGTCTTATCTTGGAAGAAAATCAATTGTATTCTGTCAGTCATATCTTGCATAAATTAGATTTGTTATATTCTGTATGTATTTCTTTTTTAGTAGAGGGAATAAAGAGCCTCAGACACTCTCAGCTTGCATAAATACACTTTTTATTGCTAGTAGGCTTTATTGTTTTTAGTATGATCTTCATTGTTCATAGTGAAAAATATCTTGTATGGTCTAATAAAACCCACAGCTGTCATTTATTTTGAATGTGCAGTTGCCATCCATAAGGGTAACATGTATGATTGGCATTTTGGATTCAGGTTCACATTTACAGGCTTCAGTATTGCCAATGTTAGAATGCATTTAAAACACTAAGAAATGAAAACTCAATTTAAAAGAGGATATAGCATATAAAGGCAATAATATGATGCAGTATGATGACTCAAACCACTGTGTGGTCAAGGGAAATGGGAAAGAAACGCTAAAAAAGAAACATAAATTTACTGCCTGATGGTTTATCTCATTTCTAAAAGCCTCATGGTGTGTAATGAAAGAAACACGTTTCGATCTTACATTCAGTAACCTGGAAATGTACATGGTAGCAATTAAAACATTTAAAAGAAAATTAAGTCCTTTATTAAGCAATATATTAGAAACATTATTACTGATGTGAGAAAACTTTATCAAGGGATATACCTGATGGCATTATGCTGTGTCCGAATGACATGCAAGTCACCGAGAGTAAGCACTGGATGATCTGCTGCTCCTCATTGTCAATGAGCTATTCTTGTTGTGCTTATATAATATATATATATATATATATAAAAATATATATATATATATATATATATATATATATATATATATATATATAATATATATAAATATATATATATATAAATATATATAAATAAAAATATATATATATATATATATATATATATATATAATATATATAAAAACATTCAGATAAAAATGTACATAGATTTATGCACTCACATACATGCATACATAATATATTCTGCCTATACTGCATATTCATTAAGGTAAAGAATTGTATGCCTCCTTTGTGGGAATTTATTGAGAGAACACACTGATTTGTTTTTCTGTTGAACATTGTAACTGTGAAACTGTCAAAAGTTAAATTTAGTTGTTAAAAAATCCACTTCTTTTATATCCAGTGGGGAATCATAAGATTTTATTCATCAACATCAGCCTTCTGAGGCACAAGTTTTGAATATCATTAGAAATTCATTTTTTTTTATCTGCAGAACATTGTTTGCTTGTTTGCTGTGTCAGATCAGAGAACCCAATTCATGCTTTGATCATTTTAAAACGTGGACTATTGTAATGTGTTTTCTTTATGGTGTCCAGGAGAATGCTTTGAATAAACTGTAACTTATTCCCAAGTTTGCTTCTTGTGTATAAACCAAAGCTATTGTCTTCAAGAAACAAATCATAAGCTTGCGTCTTGTTAGCATTCCATTGAGTTCATGTTGAATTTAGTATCTAATTTTAAATTTCCCTCTTTCAATAAAAAGAAGTTCTTATTGGGTTTCCTGCTCTAATGTTAACAAATATACTGAAGTCTTGTCATTTTCTATTCTATTCTATTTCTATCTATCTATCTGTCTGTTGAGAGTTGGAGCAGGCATTGGTTTTGCTTCATAATAATTAGGTTCTGACTCAGTAAAGACCATATAGTTAATGGGTTTTCTGAAAAAGCATAAATAATTTAATACATCTGACAAGGATCAAATTAAAGTTTCATCGGGAAAGAATAAAATCGCATCTGCCAAAAATTAATATTTTTGATGAAAAAAAAACCCTACAAAAATGGATACTATTTTATAAACAACATTTATAAAATAGAAATGAACTTTTTAGTAGAAGGCATGTAACTTTACTAAATTATTATCATTATAGTGCAGATGTCTAGGATATAAGATCCTTCCATCTATACTTTTTATAGATTGTTGCTTCCTGTAGACCTTATAAAGAAAGTTAAACACTGAAATCTGCTACTTTTGTTAAGTAATCTGTAAAGTAAATTCCTGTAATGAGGAAATTATTTTCCTAACCCCAGTCTCATATCAGTACACCATGTTTTTGGCTAATAATTCCAGTCTATGTAGGAATAGATTTCTCTTTTTGAGTTTGGATGTTTATGAAAAAGATGTATGGATTGGAAAAGAGTGAGTAAGTGTTGTTTGTAATCCATGAGAAATACCAAACTGTAAACAGTATGAATACTTTTGTAAGGCAACGTATGTGTCAGGCACCTTAACTGGTGTTTAGCTTCTTTACAACTTTGGAATGCTTTACTCTATTAAATATTATATATAGTTCATTGTATTTTGTCCTGCAGTGACTGTAGTTGTGTATGAAAGAGTTTATGCTTTACTGATGCCTTTGTAAGTTTTCTTAAGTGTAAGTTTTCTAGTAGGGGTTATTTTAAGTCTTAAATGTCTACTCTCTGTACTTTGTAATTATCCAGTACAAGTGGGTTTCACCCCTCCCCCCTGCGCTACGTACCAACCACTTCACATCTCTGCCACTTGCATTGTGAAGAGGGGGGCTGAACGCACCCCAAGGAGACACAGTTGCCCCTCCGACACCCCCTCTTAAATGGTGATACAATAGGAAACTCATTCAGTTTTTTTTTTTTAACCTCCTGTTTGCTCGATCAGCTGCTGGCTTACTGCTGCTGCCCTGCCGTGGGATCTGCATCTCGTGCAGCGCACTTCTGTCATATCACCTATGTCCATATATTTGATCTCTTTTCACTTTTACCTTTTCATTAATATTGCATTGAATTTTGATTCCATGTTTGGAATTACATCATGACAATGCAACATATAACTTCCCGTGCGTGAATATCATTTCTTTCTCTCTACAAGAATGTGTCTCACAATAGCATTCACACAAATGAGAAATGATTGAACTGTGTGCGTGGTTATGTGGGCAGGAGTTCTCCAAATCTCTTTGCATAAGCTCTTCTCTCACGGGGCTTCTGGCGTGGTTACATCTCTTGGCATGAAGACTTGTCTCGCGGAACGTGAAAGTGTCTCTCTAAGACAATCACATCTAGTCTCCTTCCAAGATTTTTTTTTTATAATAGAGAGATCTATTTTAGACAATTGTTATTTAAACATCATGTACGACCAGACTGGTCAACATACATAGACATTAAATGTTTATTGAAAAATTGGAAAGTACAAGTGTTCATCACAGGCACACTTGCACATGCTCAAATACAGTTCCATATTGACTCATTTTTGGAATATTTAGTGGTGCTTCTAAAAGTAATGTGTATATTTCCTGTAAGCGGTATGTAAATAGATTATTCTGAGTTAATCACTCCAAAAATTTGTAGAATTTGTGAACTCTGTTTATATAGATCTATAGGGTCTTTACTGTCACGTGTGCAGATTACAGTGAAATTCTTACTTGCATGTGTTAATCGGCACGCAGCATTTTCCCATTCTCAGCGACCATATATTAGTGTATGCAGATATCCAGCTGAGAATCCACCCCAGGTCCTTGGAACTGGGATGTAGTAATGCTAACCACTATGCCATTTTACTGCTGCATGTTTTCATTGGTAATAATAAGTTGGACAAGTGTGAGCATGTTCATTTTGACAAAGATGTTCAGTGAATAAAAAAAAGGCTTTTTATTGAAATACTTTTGTTTAAATATTTAGGATTGTCTATCTAAGTATAAATACACTGCTATTCTGAGAGGTTATCATTAACACATTTTGTATGAATTTATATGAAATGGACTGTTTTTGAAGGGCCAAAATATGTATCATTTGCTTTATTGAAAGACTTACATGATTATATGGCTGTAGCCTATGCTTTAAGAGTCGTACTGAGCAATGCATTCATTTCCTTCCAATCTTTCTGCCTCTTTATACAGATTACAGTCGAAGATGATGATGCTGATTATAAATAGGGACTACATAAACTAATTACTTTTAAACAAGATAATGGTTTAATTAAATTTGTTTTCATCTGCAAGTCTCAAGCACAACAAATGACTAATAATTGACTTGATCATCCTGTATATGTTTCAAGTGGCACAGCTGACAACGCTGAAGCTGATTTCAACAAAATGAGCATCAGTATATTTAGAAATAAAAAAACACATTAGGAAATAATCCATAGTCAGCCTCTCTAGAAATTAATCCTGGCCCCTTTTAGTTGATCAGAAGATTTGTCGATATACAGTTGTTTATTATTATTATTATTATTATTATTATTATTAATAGTAGTGGTAGTAGTATTATATCATTATTTTTACTATTATTCTAGCAGTGGTAATAATAATACCAATAACAACAATAATTTTAATAGTAGAGTTGAGGGTTGTCATTCAAAGTGAGGACTTGGATAGACTTGGCTGCTACATACTAGCACCAGTTTTCACACTGTTGTAGAAAATGTCTCACGTCATTCAGGCCAGAAATGGAATATCGCTCCAGCTTGTCCAGGGTCTGCCCTTTGGTCTTCTCGTCAGCAATGCTAGGTACAGGCCAAATAGGAGAACAAAATCACGTTAGTTTGTACTCTGAAGTTCTCATATTGTTTTCACCCTGCCACAGGAAAGCTCATGTTAACCACCCATAGTCTTTGAATTTATGGCAGGTGAAGACACTGATTTTGATTAAGTGGTAAATGGTGATGATGATGGTTATTATTACTATTATAATTTCATCATGAATTACAAATTACCATTGATTTCAATTTAATAAGAGTCTATGGTGAAAAAACAAGGCCATGCAATAAGCCTCCTGGCTTGTCCTCTGATTTTTCTTTTCTCTTATGAACTGGAATGAAAGCATGTATGTTGAGGCACCACAACATTTTGCAGTCTTCACATACTGCAGCATAGAAAAAGTAGCATTTCAAGACTTGATATTAAAGAAGTTTTCTTACTCTGTGCATGTGTGTATAGTTTTAATCAGCATTTCCAAAATTCTTTATAAAGGTCAGAAAAATGTTATGTTTAATGCTGAGTAGTGATTTGTTCAGAAGCCATGGAAAACAATTTTCATACAGAAACAGCGCTTGATTCATACAGTTATGGTACTCAATTAGGACTAATTGTTGCAATATGTTACAAAGATTTCTAAATAGAACATAAAAATAAATATATACTGGTTTATTTTTAATTAAATTATGTGGTATTCTCTTGGCTTGGCACAGAAATGTAGATTCATCCAGCACAGTTAACATCAATGCACATTCGAGTCACAGTATGATGTATTGTTGTTCAATTACCGTAAATTAAAAAAAAAAAATCATCCCACATATTGTCTGGCTTTTATTCAGTAAGCTGTCCTTTACAAGTGTTTTCACTCAACATTTGTATAGTTTATTGTACTGCATTCTGTTAAACTTTTTATATGTACAGTCCAAAAATGATGGTCCATCTAAATCACGACAGTTTTTTCTGTGCATGTGGTATAGCGGATTTGTAGATCAAAAACAGTTCACGTTTTAATTAATACATAAATAATGAAGGCTCTCGTGCTGGGGAGTGGAACAGGTGCGAGCGATCTGCCGTGAAGATGCCCCACCTCTGGGTAGGTGCGAGGTGTTTAGCTGTCCGTGCGTTGTTATCAGCCTGGGGTGGCAATTAAGCGATGACATCTGCAACAGCTCTCCAGCATATAAAAAGATAGTACATGTTAAATGAGAAAGAAAACAAAGGTAAGGAAAAGAAAAGAAGCAGCAGCAGCAGAGAGAGACAGCACACACACACACAAATGAACAAGCCAGTGAAGAGAGTGGAAGCACGTGGATGAGAGTAGAGCCCCAAAGAAGGAGCCAATGGCCGTCGTTCAGGAAGGGGCTGGGGGTCGCTCCTGTTGAGCATTTTGGGATTAGGAGGAAGCATCATGATCTTTGAAATAGCAACAGTGGAAGTACAGAGTGCCCGCGCCAGGTGGAGCCTGGATTAGACACAGTTTGTATGGAGCATGGCTCGGTGGTTGCCTGTGGATGCCATGCGGTTGGTGGCAGGGGACACTGGCCGGATGAGATGGGAGTCTGCACAAGCTTGTCGACGAGCCAACAAGACGTCAGTTTTGGGAGGGAAGGCTCCAGGGCTTGCAGATTTTAAATGAGTTTTCTGAACAGCATTGTTTTAACCTTGTTTTTAACCGACTTCTCTATTTATTTATTTTTTTTTTAACCTCCACATGAACACTTTTTTCATGGATTATTTATTGACAGTCTGGAGCACTGATTTGGGACTCTTGTTTTGTGGACTTTGCATAATAAAAGCACTTGCCCTTTTCATCTCTCCCCAGCTTGGTGTGTTTTGTCCTCATCTGCCATGCTCATCTCAATTACAATACTGACAGTGTCGGGTTCACAAGGCTTCCATTATGGAAGTGTGAGCAAGGAGCTGACCTGCACTGTCACAGTGCCATATAGTAACTCTTTAGTTACTAGGTAAAGGAGGTAGATTCTTTGTGAAAAATGTTTGAGTGCAGTAGAATTCCACATAGGTACAGAAAACTCCCATTTTCTGGTAGCCTCTCATTTAAATTTCACATTAAATGAAGTGGTAGGGGTTGCACTCAAAGTAAAAAATGGTTCACCTTGATACTTCCCTGATAGGATGGTGGGTAAATGTCCAAGGCATTAAATTTAAAATTATATTGTTGTACTAATTTAAACAAAATGTAGTCATAATTGGAGGAAATATATATTTTCTAAAATTTAAATTATGTAGAGGAATGCTATGAATCCTGTATCAGAAGATATAAAATAATTAGCGTGTTAGACAGAAGTTGTGTGAGGGATGCATATGTAATCCTAAACACTGTACCGTGCACCACATAGTGCTAAAGCTGAACACTAAAGAAGTGCCTTCTGAAAGGCAATCCATGAAACATGAAATGGACCGTGTATTTATATTTCCTGACTCTTGTAGCCTCTAACAACCCACAAAAAGGTAGCACCAAAAAGTGTAGTTAAAACTGCAAAGCGTTTTTAAAAGAGTGTCCCAATTCATAATACCAGTATTAGAAATCCTGGTATATACTGACCTATTTTACCATGGCTGAAGTTGAACTTTAGGAATCAAGTGTTCAGTTGCTTTACAAGAACAATATTGATTCACTTGGCTGATCAAAAAAGTACCTTTTTGGAACATCAACCATGTTAGTCTGAAATAAGAACCTGATATCTGCAGTTAAGTTTCGCTGTGGTGGTGACATAGACACATGTACAGTTCAAAACATTCTGATTAACATAACCAAATGCAGAAGGAAGGGCTTTCTGTTCACAAAAAAATGTCTTTGAGTAACCTTCACTGCATATTGTCCAGTCTATGTTGAGGTTGAAGTCTTATAAAGCAAATTACACCCCTAATCATAGAGACACGTGCACATGAGCAATATGCAGAGAAGAAGATCACTGATTTCCAACTGAAATAATTTTTGGGCAAACATCAACAAAGACACTCAGTTTAAATACAAAACAAAACCATGAATCTGGTCTTTAATTATTTAGCCAAAACTTTATTGTGGACTACTGTTTCTCAGGAGTGGCATTGTGTGAAAACCTTCTTGTGTAAGTTTGACATAAATACAATGGCAGCACTTCAGAAATGCAGGATTGAAATGGACAAGTTTTATTCTTTTAAAACTACATACATTTGAGAAATTGGCCTTTTTTTGCCCCTAATGTATTGTAATTGTGATAGGTCATACTCCTTATGTTCTCTGAAGTAGCCTTCCATCTCTCCTATATTTAACACTATGGACTAATGTTATACCATCCTAAATTCAAGAGACAGTGGTTGATCACAAGGGAGCTTGTCATCTTTATATGTTGTGACCTATTCATTTAAAGTGCAGCATTTACCATGATATGACTCTTAAATCTTTAAAAAATGAGCAGAATGTTAAATCTGCTGCCTGTTAGCTGGGATATCTGTTATTTGTGCCTAAATAAAGCTGTGGTCCTCTAATGTTTGAAGTGGTTATGGTTACAGATGGGATTTAAATAAAAAGAGAAGAAACAAAGATGGTTATTGCTGTGTTCAAATTGTATCATTAATTATTTACACATCCTTAATTCCTACTCAGATAAATTGCATTTTCTACATCAAGACAGAATAAAAAAATGTTTGTGTGAAACGCAGAAAAGACCTCAGTAAGCAAAGAGGTTTAATTACTTTATTTACTAAATATAGCTTTCTAGGTAATTAATGAAGATGTGCTCCATGAAATACGGAGTGACCTTTGTTCCAGTATGAGAATACATTGTTCAAAATATTAAGAGCTGTTCTTTATACTTCGTGGCCTATGTTTAATAATTCATTATTTGAGCCACCTGTTTTATGTTTAATTGCTAGTTATAATAAAATCTCAAAATGGCTGGCTGAGCAGTTTTCTTGTAGAAGTTAAAGAAGTTCAAGATTTCAATGTAGCAGTAATTGTGCAGGGTAATTAGCAGGACACGAACATTTACACTGAGTGCTAAGTTATTCCTTCAGATCTCCCTGTCTCAGATGTCAGTGTTCAGGACATGCATGTGCAGCATTGTACAACATAAGAGATTCCTTCTCTAGAGCTGTCATTCACACTGGGGGCATCTATAACCCTCAGTGTAAATCCTCATGTCCCTACAATTTAGCCTGCACAATTACTTGCATTTTTTTTTTTAATTCCAGTATGATTGTCAAGGTCATGTGAAAAAGAACAGAAAACTTATGTTTTAGTGCATAAAAATGTTAACATATTCACTTTGTCTGTAATATGCTGTGAGACTTCCCCAGACACCACCAGTCGGAAACCACATCATTATGTTTATTTATCATTAATAAACTGAGGTTTACAGTCCCGAACACCACACACAATGCACACAGCGATAATCACCACACTATGGCCTTCTTTCTCTCAGTCCTTGGCTGCCTTTCCTCTCCTCCAGGGAGCTTTGTCCTGCTCTCACTCCCGACTCAAGCTCCCCGACTGTAGGAAGGCGACCCCATTTATTTTTCGCCCGGATGTGCTCCAGGTGTCTGACGTCCTTCCGACTGCACTTCCTGGTGTGGTGGAAGTGCTGCCCTTTGCACCAGAAGCATTCCGGGCGTCCTTGGAAATCTCATCTGCCATCTTGCCGGGTGTGGCGGATGTAACAGTTTTCCACGAGGCTTGAGGCACCCCCTGGTGGTGGCCACGGGTCCCAACAGGCCAGAACCTCTTTGCTCCTCTCCCGTGGTCCTCTCCTAGTCCAGGGTGGTTGCCCCCTTGTGGCCCTGAAGCTGTTAATGCCACCTTCCGGTCCTTCCAGGCATCCTGGCTGGGTAAGGTCCCCAGCAATCTGTGACAATGCCTAAACATGGGACTGAAGTAATATTAATGTTTGGTTGAGCCAGAACAGAAAACTGGATGTCACTCTCACTCGACTCTACTAGAAACTCGCATAGAGCTCTGGCCATCCATCTTGCCTTGATATAGTTCACGCTCACTTATCAGCTTCTTTTCTCTTAATTTGTTTTTCTCCATTTTTTACCTGCTCTTCTCCTTTTCATCTATGCGGCCAACCTCAGAGGAAAAAAAAAGAAAACCTAAACACAATTAATAAACTGAACTACTAAAATATGATCTTTTATATGTCTGATTGTTCCTTTACTTGCATGGGATGACTCCTCATTGCATGAGATTTCAGTTTCTTACTCCTTTTTCTTTAATGTAAAAGTGAATATTCTGGTCTGCTCTCTTTTTCAAATTCTACCTGGCTATTCTGTGTTTACAGGATGTTCTGGCAGCAAATTACACACAGACTTCCTTAGGTAATGTAATACTTTGCATACTGAAACACTAAAACTAAATTATTGTAA
Organism: Polypterus senegalus; assembly: GCF_016835505.1. Classification (NCBI taxonomy): domain Eukaryota; kingdom Metazoa; phylum Chordata; class Cladistia; order Polypteriformes; family Polypteridae; genus Polypterus; species Polypterus senegalus. Next base: position 139,160,098 of record NC_053154.1, on the reverse strand, counting down.
AGCTTAGAAAAGAAGATACTGAAAAGTGAAGTTTTTGAGATTGCTCAATTTACTTATCACTGATCGAGTCACTTGGAAAATCAAACAATTTACATCAGCAGCAGATCAATCAGAGCATCACTACTTAGGCGAGTTTATGTACCACACCAGCCTCTAATGTAGAAGCTAAAATCATCCAAGTCTCCATAACTCAATCTAGGTGGACCTCGGCAAAAACAAATTACACCAGCGTTTTTAGTTTCAGCCAAACTCTTTGAATTGTTTGCTGGCTAAGGGGATATGAGCAACTGCAAGAACTGCGTTAACAAGACCAGGAAATGTGCATGATGATGAGAGTCATTGTCTAAGACTCATTGAAACCACTATCAGTAACAAAAGTTAGAAACAAAGTTCGAAACAAGGACAGCCAAGTGTCATTAACTAGGCAGGGATACTAAAACCAAAAAAATAAACTTGAGAAGTGGGTTGCTATATGCTGTGAATCAGAACACATAAAATACTAAGAGTACTAGATTAAAGTTGTTAGAGGGATGAATCCATATTGTTGGATACTGTGCAGAGTTCCACACAGGACTATAAAGCTGAGTATTCATCATGTGGTGCATAGTGCCTTCTGGGAGGCAGTCATAGTAACACATTAAAAAAAATGCAGAGACTAGAAAGTGGCAACGTGATGCACTAAAAAATAGAAATTTATGTGAAACACCCATGCATTAATATTCCCTGAAACTTGGAGCCTTCCAAGAACCCACAACAAGTTAGAAGAACAAATATTAGCAAAAATGTAAAATTGTTTTGGCAGGGGTGTTCCTGTCAGTACCACAAATCCAGGGATATACTGACCTATTTTATCACTGCTAAAGTCAAAGTTTGAGCATCAGGGGACAGCTGGCTGCATGTCCACAAGAACTGGGTTCACTCTGAAACCTTCTCTATATTCCTCTTGATCATTATTCACTTTGGTGACATTCCCTTTAAGTTAAAAGATCTAAAATTTCAAGTATGATCTGACTTTGTGTTGCCCATCAAAAGAGAAAATTAAAGAAGAAAATCTGCATTTACATGAAAAATGTGATTTTTCCTATAGTTGAAAATGTTATGCAACAGTATTTGAAAAAAGATGGAATATTTTGCTGCATCAGTATAAAATATGTTGAAATGTATATTCACAAAGTAGCTTTTATTTTAGTTTTATGTTATAAAATGGATTTCTGGTGCAACTGTTTGACCAGTTTACTATTTAATCAATTCATTTTCTCCTTTCTGCCATATTCCTGTAATATAAATACAAGAACAGTCCAATTTAATTTTGTTTTCTCAATAATAAACCTGGAACACTTGGTGTTGATGAGGCATTCATTGATTTACCAAAATGTTATCGCAGCAACTCTTCCTCACATAAAAATTTGTCACCATTTTAATCTTTAGCACCGTTTTTGTTGCATTGTATACTGTCTCATATACACACATTGTATACTGTCACATATATACACAGATTTTTAAGTGCAAATGTGCCGATTTACCTTTTACTTAAGCTTTTTTTTGTATTAATACTGGTATATTCTAAAAATATTTGTGCATTGATTCAGTATATATACAATTGAACTTTAAATATTGCCAATATATTTTTTTCTATATGTACATGGTTTCTAGTCATCCAAAGACAATAGCTTCACATGAAGTGCATTACAAATTCAGGCTTTATCTAAGCTGGTTCGTACCAATTTATTAAAATCATATAAAACAAACAAGTAGATATGTAGTAGCAGAATTTTTTTTATTTTAATGAGGTTCTTTGTTATAAAATCATTACAAATGTTTTATTGGTGTTTGACTTCTAATTAAAGTATGAAGTGTTGCTTTACACAATTTGTTTTTACCTATTACCCTTTTATGTTGTGCTTTTGAAGTATTTCTAACAACCACGGACTATGACCTTCAAATTCCACATCAGGCAGCCAGCTGCATTGTGTGAATATGTGCTTGAATGTAACCAGTTTTTTTTTTTTTTATGAATGTCTGCACTGTATCTGTAAAAAGCTGTGTTGCCCTTTGCTATTACTCGGTCTCTGGGTCCATATTTCCAAGCTTGAGCTTCTTTAATGGCTTGCAATGTGCATACATTAAAAGATAATTAGGAGATCGCTAGAGATGATCTTAGTCAAGAGTCAATTAGAATGAGTTGTTGTTATGTGACAATGGATACCAAGATAGCGGAGAAACCATGACAGATACTAATTGCTATAGCTGGTCTATGGAATTCTTTGGAGATGTATGAGTGGAGCCTTGCTAAATGAGTTGGCTTCAGTGATAGAAGAGAGGTGATGGTGGTCATTATAAAGAGCACACTTTAGCAATAATTAGAGACACATCACATTTGACTGAAGGTACATGACTGAGTGACCTTTCACGTCACAATTATTGACAACAGATGTGTGCTTTCCCTGAATTATGATCTGGCAGTGCACTGGATCATATTGTCAGTCTTGCAACATATTGCTTTATGAGCAAAGGTAGCAAAGTGCTTGGGTCGAGGCAATTCATGGCTGAGTTGAAGAGCACTTTTTTCCATCTTCTTTCTTTATTAATACCGTAGAATGTGATAAAAGGCAGTTGTGTGTAGTATTAATATAAATTTAGGTTTGCTGTTATTCTGACTACAAAAAAAAGAATTTAAAAATAAAATGATGGCAAGTAATATGCTTAATTTCCTTAGCCATCTATCCTTTTCAGCACATAGCAGGCCTCCAGTAGTTTGTACCCGGTATTCCCTGCTGCCATCTAGAGGTGTGGTGGACATAGCCAGCCATGCTTTCCTTGAGTCACCCCCTTTGAAGTACTTATTGTAAAAGACAGTACTAAAAACCCTTGGCACCACCCATTTACTATTATATGGTCTTTCCTGTTCCAGAGAATTTTTTTTGTTTGGTTCCTAAGTCCCTTGGAACACTTCTCCAGTTATGTAACCCATCACAATATAAAGCTTTCCACTTCATAAGCAGTAGTAGCAGTGTCACATGTCACACCATGTAGAGAAGATATTGGTCATAAATTTCACATGCCTGTAAATAGATACATCTTCTAAAATACTCCCAAGGCTTAATGAAATCAAAATTCTGTAGATTATAATATTTATATATTACATGTCTAAATATATACATTTATATATTAATATAAGGTATGTGAAATGCTGTATTTTCCCTGAATCACAGATTACAAACATAACTAATCTAAATGACTTGGATTGAGATACTCTGTGTAAAAATTGTTTTCTTTTATTTAGATTGTGTAATAAAGAAAACTAATAAAATATGTTTTTGTAGCTACTTATGTACCTATTCAGATCCCTGTCAGTCCACATGGTGTAACTTTCCGCTGCCCTCCCATATTTGATCTTTATGCACAGTGTCTATCACTCCTGCAGTCCTCATCATTCTTTCTCTTTGTCTTTGACAATCTCTTCTTACTCTCGAGGGCTGATGTTTCTGTCTTTACGTCCTGACTATGAAAGTTTTTTCCAGTGCTCTGCATGTCCCTGTGAGTAACTGTACAAATGTATAGTTAACTCTTAATACTGAACCTTCCTGACAGGTGTTTCCATATGCAAAGTATAATGACATTCCTGGTGTTGAAACTGCCTTGTAGCTTAGCCCTACTGTTTTATAGCTTCCTTTAGACTTTATCTTCTCCTTTGAATATCATTCACCCAGTCTTGCTCTAATTAACATACAGTATGTTTTATTTTTAATCCAAGAGTACTTATTATAGTAAAGTATAAATGCCAAATATAATTAAAAATAGTACCGCAAACATTGGTCAGTTTGCTACACAGATTCACTAGGAAAAATGTCGATGGCAGATTTAATGACATCTGAGGGAGAAATTAAGTTTAAAGTTATTTCATACAATGAGAAAACAGCTAATGAATGTCTTTGAACATGTCATAAAAAAAACAATTGAAGATATTTGCCAGATGTGGAGACAAGTAATTTGTAGATGAACACTGAACACAGATGACCAATTTAAGTATAAAACCCAGATGAGCGCATATCCTTCCAAGCAGTTATTCAATAACATCCAATTAATGAGTGATCACCAGTTTTGATACCTTCCATTAATATGACACTGCCTGTAGAGGCACTCTTTCAGACTGCAAAAATCCATCTGTCGTCCTCTTTACGTTTCTTTTGATATTAACAATGCAAGTCTCACCTTGTCGTGTTCTTTTTCTGCTTCATAGCTGGTTTGTTCAATCAAAAGCAATACTGTTTAAGTGCAAATCTATGAAAAGCCATCAATAGCTTTATTTGAAAACTAATCAGAACCCCAATTCCACAATCTTTCAAGTGCTGCCATCCAAGTATGATCTAGACAAGGGCAAATTGTCTATTTTCCTTTTTATTGTGTTCTTTTTCTTTTTGTATTAGACTCCCTGAAAAAGACAAAAATGAATAAAAGGTTTTTTGTTCTGTAACAAACTGTGCACAGTGTTCATTTTTGCTTAAAAAATAATCTGATAGAAGAGTAAATGCATTTAAGATATTTAAAATGTTTCAGACTAACCTTCATGATTTTCTTTTATTTTTTAATATCTACACTACAGCCAAAGATGCAACATCAGAATGCATTAAATATGAAAGAAAAAAAGTTTAAACGTCATACAAAATCTTTATTTATATATGTTTTTATGGACAATTTATCTATTCAATAGGCTGCAATATTAAAATGATCTTTCTAAAAGTAAAACAGCACAGAAAGGCAAATGATTAGTGTAGATGAAGCCATTATTATTATTTTTTCTTTGATCAATTTTTCTTTCTAAAAATGGAGGAGTCAACAGTGAACAGCCAAAATTACAAACATAACTTGTGATATAACATTAAAATTACAAATGAACACATTCTCTGTAAGAGCCAAATCTTTTACGTTAATGTTTATGGTAAATTCATATTTTGCTTGGTTTGAATTTGAGCAGAATACAGCTTTCACATAGATAATGGAAGATTCTGTTTTTACCCCAATAAGTTAACACGTTTAATAGAATTTTCTTAATGTTCAACTACAGTATATTTCTGTATTTAGACAACAGAATGCTCTTAGATTGTAGGCATTACGAACATATAGTTTTCTGATTGCTTCTACGTTGGTCTGTATCTCAAACATAGGTCTTAGTGTATACACTGTATGTGATAACATATGGAAACTTTAAGAACTTTAAAAAACAACATAGACAAGAAGATCTTTTCTTTCTGCATATGTGTGTGTTGTCAACTTTCTTTCTTATTTTTTGTGTGAACTGTTTGCTTTGAATTTCACTAAAACTTTTACATTGAAGATATTTGAACTATGGAGGTTTTTTTGTACAATTATTCATACTAACTGCTGGAAAGCTTTTCGGGTAGCTACATTTTCAACTATTTGGAAAAAAACATTGACAAATATAGCTACTCCCTTCCTGGCAAAATTGTACAATTATAGCTCTTGAATTAATATTTCAGAGATCAAAAGGACTTTTTCCCACAGCTAGGAAAATGACAAACACAGAAGATAGGAGGAAACTGACATCAAACCATGAGGACATTAAAGATGGGCAGAAGCAAAACTGTTGTGTAAGAATGTTCTAGACTCATTGGTAGAGCGAGGATAATAAAATAGGAGTAGGGATAATCGCCACAGTAAAATGATAATGGAGAAAATTTGTGAATAACCTGAAAATGTATAAATTGTTAATTGATGGTTCTAGAGCATGACTTGATATTTCTGCATTGAAACAAACTAATATCGGGAATGTCACAATGCCTAAAACCAGAATCTGAAGGGAAATACTGTATATGTGAAGTTATAGTCTCGTATTGAGAGCAGTTAATAAAGAGTAAAGTTGTAAATGCTTATCTATTGTGATAAATAATTGAGCCTTGACACAAAAAGAGGTTTGGGGCAGCCTCCCGTATGCCTGAAAAATGGTTGCTAAAGCGAAAAGGTTGTGAAAAAATGGTCTTTATAGACAAGAGTACATAACTGAACAGAGGTTTAGTACAGACATGGTGGGCTTTAAAGATGGAGGGAGGAAGTGACGTCCTCTGGGGTGGAACCGGAAGTGATTTTCAAGGGCCCAGGTGGATTTTCCTGCATTTGGTCTGCAGGGAAAAAAGAAAAAGGGTCAGTGCACTCTGCCACCCCCTGGTCCGACTGGGAATTACCTTCTTTCGAACTCTTTAGCTGCCTCCCATGCGCACGTGTGTGACACTATATTATTTAGGTTATGATAAGATGTGATTCCAAGTATCATATTTTAATATTTAAATGCAGAAAGTAAATAAGGGGCATCATTTATAATGACATTAAAACTATTAAAACTGATTTTACCTATTTATTTAATATGCAAACATATAGCATGTGATGCATAATGTGAAGCTTAAAATAAAACAGTAGTGCTGTTAAAACATGACTTTGGTTATGAACCAGATTTTCATTGGTGTTTAAATCAACTTTAAATATTGGCTGACCTTTAACAGTTGGTAGGAATGTAATTTTAACTGCTTAATGCACATCCATTTTAGTTAAAGACAAGTGGTTATATGCAGTAGTTGTATAATATTATGACGGTTGATAAAATTAATCTGTCATTATCTCACCTACACTAGAATGCGTAATGCGTAAGGTGCCTTCAAAAGCAGGTATGCTTTACTTTCAAGGCAATCTACAAGATGACAGAATACCTAGTTCCACTACTACAAGTAATTGTAATTAAAAATATTGATGAGAATCATTTTTTCAGTTTGTAAAGACTTGATACTCAGGTAAATAGTGACTATAAATCCATTTCTAATCTTGGTGCTAATAACAAAATAGAAAGCATTTTCATTTCTCAGTTGCAAATAAAGCCCAAAGAATTCCTTTGCTTCCAGCTTGAATTAGTTACCATATATCGGAGGTAGAAGGAAATGAAATATGCACAGGCTCTGAATACTTTAGTTTGAGAATATCAAAAGTAATTAGTCTACATTACAGATTCACATTACAAAGGAAAATCTGCAGCAGACTAGAAACTGGGAAATGTTTTTTGCCTATTTTTTTGAGGTTTAACTACATTTTCTGATTGAGAAAAAGATGAACAAAACCATTAACAACTTAATGTGTTCATGCGCACAATGTCATGTACAAAAATTTGAGGTTTTTCTTGGGCTACAAACTTGTTTTTCTTAAAACTGAAGTGTACATTTGTGCAGGTTCTTTCTTCACTAGTGTGAAATCTTTTAATTATGACTGTTGTTGGTGCTCATTTGTTCCCTCTTAAAATGTTATCTGTCATATGGGAAGTCCAGCATTACTTACTGCTGTCAAAACTACACAATAATACCAGTTGTAAATCCTGTATTCAAAGCTTCCTGCTTACTCATTAAGCATGCCTATCTCTTTATTTTTAGATTTTTGTTTGCTAAGATGTCTTGTTTTCATACAGATCAGCTGCGAAATGGGGATTTAAACATTAATAAATTAACAAATTAAATCGGTATATGGTTATCACTGAATTAATGTGTGAATGGACTGGTTCCAGCTCTTCTAACATTGCTCATTCACATAATGAATGCAGTTTTCTTCATTGCACTTTTTATGCTGAATTTGCTTCTGTGGTGTTGCATCTACCAACTTTTTTCTTATAATTTTCTACAGTATGCTCATAGATTAATATTTATTGAAACCCCAATGTGCGAAGTGATCATTTATGCTTTATACTACACTAGTAAGATACCGTTGCCATACTTTGTACATTCTGGATGCACTCCATAGGAAGTTAGTGCTGAACAAAGGGAAGATAAGCCATGTGTTGTAGATATCAAAGTATCTAGCTATACTTCTTCCAGATAAAAATCCGTTGCAAATTCATTCTTTACATGGTGTTAAACTTTGTCTTCGTCTAAATAAAGGAATTAGATAGTAAGAGCTGGATGATTGTGTTTGCTTACACATAGTGCTGGTGCTAGGTTATTTGGCAACCAAGGCCAAACTTATTAGTGTGCCAACAGACTGGTAGCTAACCCATGTGGCTGGGTTTCCCCCACTTATGATCTGTACCCTAGACGAATGTTTAATTCACCTCAATGGTGGTGCCGGCTCTGCCTGCATGGTTCAGCTGGTGGTCTATGAAGTGTTCCTCATATTTACCTTTAAAACAATATGAGGTAAAAGTGGAAACAGTGAAGTTCATTTTATATTATTTTAAGTAATGAATGGGACTGACAATATGAAACAGCCCAACTTTAAAAATGGCTAAATTAAACGAGGAATAGAGACCACACACCATCAGGAAGACGTGTAGTAGCTAAAGTATTTATTAAAAGTGAAAAAGATATTTTATTTTTGCAGCTTTGACTGCCTACATTGGAATTGTTGTGCTTGATGATTCTACATTTTTTGCAATTTATAATCTAAACTTAGCTCCCATGCCATTTTGCTGGGCACCAGTTGACCTTCTATAAAGTGGTAGTCGAGAAACAAAATAACGTGTTTGTTGTATGTAAAGCTTTTAGAGGCTAAGCTTATCTGTAGAATATAATTCTGATACCCAGCAGTATTCATGGAATGGGGGGATTGTGTGTAGTATTTGAATACGAATGCTAGAAAACAAGAGAATGTCATATTGAATTGTAACAGACAAACTTAGACAAGGCAGATTTCTTTATTTCTTCGTTATTTTTTTTCTTGCTTTATAGTCATTCTGATGTCTGTCTGTCTATCTATCTATCATATATATATATATATATATATATATATATATATATATATATATATATATATATAGATAGGTGCCTGGTCACACTTACAGGTAATCTAACTTAGACACCATTTAAATATCCGACTGCGCCACCCAGTTTATTAAGAGACTGGGAACTCCTGAAATTTACCAATAATAGCACACAGTGTTTCTTTAAATTGGGCGGTGAGTAAACACACAAGACACAACAGTAATTTCAGGAAAAGCAACAGTAATCTCTATTACACTAGACAATAATAAGTACATGAAAAAGATAAATGAACATAAACAAAATCTAACAATATCAACAATGAATTTCCTTTTTCCGTCAAAAACAGAATTGGAGGATACAACCTTTAGTGGTGCAGAGTCCAGTTTGTTTTCAGCGTTACCCCAACACTTAATCGTTCAACTGTCAATGGATGCACTCTGTTCACTGGACACTCGTTTCACAACAGAAGTTTTGTCAAAATCGTGGAATCCCTGTCAGCGTGTCTTTGTTGTTCCTTTTTTTCCACTCTGGGCTCCTTGGGCTGCTGTGATCTAGGCACGCCTCATTTCTCGTCTGCCAGCTTTGCTCAGTCCTTTCATGAGGCTTCCCTCTCTCGCTGGACTCGCAACTGGCGTCTCCTTGTGGAGCTGTCTCTTCCTCCCTGGAAGTAAGTCTTGCTGTCCTTGTGCCTCCCGTCGTGCCAGCCAGGTACCCCAGTCTGCCAGTGAGCCTCTGTGCTCTTTGCGAGTCTTGGCAGCGTTCTCAGTGGACTGTCCCTCTCCCTTTGCCTTCTCCTGGCCAGGGATTAAATCTCCTTCAGTCCCTGCAATTATCAGTTCTGGACAATCAGATTAAACAATGGCACATCTAAATTTCCTGGTTTTAACAATTAATGAAAACACAAGTTAACAAAATGTATTGTTACCAACCATTAATGAGTACAGATTTACTGTTTAGAAACCAATATTGTCAAACATGTTAATTGCCAAGTCAGGTAAATACAGACATCATCCAAGGAAGAAGCAGTTCTGTTATCACAATTTGGTATTGTTTGTAATCTGAACCAGACAAAAACTTCAAAGTGGTGACTCCTTTGTAATCCAACAAATACCTACATCCTGCAGACAGCCTTTTAACTTCTCACTCCCACTGCCAACAATGGGTGCCTATTTCCTGTTCATCTGCTGGCCTTTACATGTAATATTTGCATGTTTCTTTTCCTAAGAGAGAAATGGAATGACTCAGTGTACAAAAAATGTCCCCCTCTGACATATATATATATAGTGGAGACCGGCCCGGACACAGACAGGTGGACACATGGACGTCACCCAACACACGTTTATTTTACAGTCATATTTACATTAAGTGCACCCCAAAACCTCCCCAAAGTCCAGGCCAACCTCGAATGCCTTTCAATTCTCTTCAGGCCGCCGCCTCCTCCCGACTCCAGCCATTGTCTGAAGGAAGGCGGCCCCTTTTATAAGCACCGGGATGTGCTCCGGCAATATCCCACCGACACGCCCCAGTGTGGCGGAAGTGCCGGCTGCATCCCCAGAAACCTCCCAGCACTTCCAGGTGCAAGGCATTGGAGCGCCCTCTGGAGGTGACCACGGGCCCTACAGGGTTGAGCTTCAAAGCTCTGTACCCGTGGTCCCCATAGCAACCAGGGTGGTCTAAGGTAGGCGTAAGTCCTCTTTCCGGTCCTCCGGGGCGTCCCAGCCGGGTCACCCCCCCCAGCCACCTGCGAACAATATATATATAATATATATTACGTTGCATGCTCAAGAGTAAGCTCCGCGCACAGCTTGGTCATATTACAACTGGAGGGCCGACCTGACAATGTGGTATAAAAAGAGAGCCTTAACAAATAATTATTGGTATATTTTCCCTCAGTTTAAAAAGGTTTAATTTTCTTCTTAATAAAATTTTAAGGCAGTACTTCACAGCTGCGAAGCGTGGGTATTTTGCTAGTATATATATATATATATATATATATATATCTTTAAGTAACAATTGCATTTTTAGTGTTCATGGTCAAGATTATTTTTCACATTCAAATTTTTCACTTTATGTTCTCTGTTTTTTCAATGACATTCAAATACTTTGTTTTTCAGCCATTCACCTTCCTTTTCTACTTGCATTTTGGAGGGTAGGGGGTGTTGTCTGTGGTTATTTAACAGCTGTTTTCCTTATCTATGGGCTGATCTTCATTAGTTTCTTTAAATAGCTCTTTTCTAATGCATTAATACATTCATATGTTGCTGCTTTTTATCATTACAATTTTCATCTGCTTTACCTGTCAGAGTAATTTATTTAATTTTAAATATTTATGCATTTTTGAAGTAACACTCTCAATGCACAGTGGTTGCTGGTCTCACTGGAGACTGTCTCTGATAACTTACTTTGTGTGTGCAATCCATCCTCATCAGTGGGTGGACAAAGATTACGCTTCAGCTAAGTTTAAAGCAACTCTCATGGGAAGCATGTGTCTTCATTTGCCAGTAACCTCTGCAGTCTTTCCCTTCATTCTCTCTCTGTCTTTCTGTTTGCTCATTGTGCTTTTTTTGTTACAAGATCATTTCATAAATCACAAACCTATAAACTTTTTTTTTTTTTTTTAATGTTTTTTAGGTTTAATTATTTTTGCTTTTTTTTGTAAGTAAAAACCCAAAAATCAAAATACGCACACAGTACTTAGTCACGTCTAATAATGCAAATGTAAGTTTGGATGCAAGACTGAGTATGTAGTGATGAATTACTAGCAGTGAAATAAACAAGTGTTGACCATCTGTATAATGCCTACTTTAATAACCAATTAAGTTTCATAAATAGGACAAGCAGTGATTTTAAAGGGGCAATTCTCAATTTTCCTGATATGTGTGTGTATTGTGTATATACGTCGCTGATATCCCATCCTGGGCAGGTTCCTGCTTTTTCTGACCACTGCAGCTGCATCACTGCTGATGGACTCCCCCTGACTCTGAATCAGATAAGCAGCTAATGGAAATAAATGGATGGATAATACAGTATCATACACAAACCCCCAGCATGTAAATTACTGTACATGATAAGCAAGACCACATTTATTAATGTATGCTGTACATTTTTCTAGTGGCTCCTGCTGGTACTTCTCCAATAAAATAACAAACACTTGAGTAGAATATCAGAGCCATGGATTAATATAAAGGATTTCTGCATTTACTTCCCACTGTTAAAGCTATCAAACAAGCTCTTTCTTTTTCTCTGAAAGATTAAATATATTGCATTTATCAGTGATGGATATTATACTTAACGTTGTATTTTTCCTCCTGCTCTCTCTCACCAGCCCAGTTCTCCAGGTGCTTGTATTTGTAAATATTTAAAAAATTATACAATTTATAGCAAAAAAAAATACTGCTATGCATTAATGGCATGCCTACTGGCACCCTGTCGAACCTTTGGCCTTACCATTCTCAGCCCTTCTGTTAGGTAGAAAAACAACCCATTTATTTTGCTAAGCTAATGCAAAGTTCCTTTATTATAGTGTGCCATTATTGTTAGTTTCAGTGCAGATGTGGCCCTGTCACTGCACTTGTTTCTACCTTTTAAGTCTCCTTCAATCAATTACAAAGCAAGTTCGAGGCATTCCAGTTAACACATTAGCATCCACCATAACCTCCTATAAGCGGATATGATGGTGTTAGACTTAGCATCATATAGGTCTGTTTATTGCTGCTCTGTTTCTTGTGATTATACAGGCAAGTAGACTTTTTTGTAGTAACAAAAACTTGATATTTTCCTTGCATGTTAATACTTTTGATGGCAGATTTACTTTGTATATGAAGGCTATCTAGATTATAACTTTTATACAAAGTCACTTTTGGTATTAATGTCAATACTGTGTATTAAATCTATGACAAAATATTTGACAGAGTTATGCTGTAACACAAAATTGCATTATTTCCTTGCAACACAACACTAAAATGCATCCAGCAGTCTTTGTGTCATAATTTTGATACATTTTGGATGGTAATGAAGTGGACTTTTTAAAAATATCTATCATGCTTATTGTTCAAGTGTTAATCAGACATTCCTGAAGTACTAAATCTTTGTATCACAATTTTTCATCCTCCTTAAAACTAATAATAAATCGGGCAAATAAATTATCTGCAAGGTTTTTTTTTTTTACCTTTTATGAGTATTTATTGTAATATAACAAATAAAAAATAAGTCTCAGACTTGTTTAATCCAGTTTGAGTTCACGGAGAGCTAGAGCCTATCCCCACAGCATCAGACACAAAGCAGGAACCAGCACTACAGAGGATGGTGCACCAGTCACAGAGCTCTGTATTTCCTTCGTCTGGGTTTCTCATGTTCATGGCTTGTCTCAGTCTATCCTATGTCCTAAGTTTCTCCAGACAGCTCTTCATTATGCCTTTACTCTATTTTATAAAAACAAAACAAGAAAATGTATTTAAAGCAAGTAATAATGTGAACAATCACATATGTAAAGTATTTTATTACCAGATCATAAAAACAGCCATGAAGTGTACAAACATGACAGCAAATCAAAAATAAATTACCTTAAATAAAAAGGGTTTTACTAATGCATGATAAAAGAGTATGCCAAAAATGGAGAAAGTGCCCATGGGTTTTATATTTGTTGTGTAGGTGTTCCTGAAATAGAACCAGGGTCCCTAAATATAAGTGAAATCTGCTGTCTTGGCAGCTATTCCTGTTTGTCTCCCGGGAACTCTTCCTTCTGCCTTTTGCCCCATATTTGTCTGTCTGTGACAGAATCCATCTGTTAGGACTCCATATGTTAATACTTCCAGTCGCTTCACAGCTGCGCTGCCTGTCCTTCCACATATTCAGCAGCTTCCCAATGTTCTGTCCTTGTTTGCCATGTTCTGAGATACTTGTTTGCTCTGATAAAGGTGAACAGACATTCCATATGCAATTTCTGTCAAACTAGTACAAACAGCCAAGAAGTTTTCAATTTCTGTACACAATGTGCCCTAACTTACAACATTCAATTTGGGCTAATTTTAGGGGATCATGCCAACATCTGCTGATGTCTTTTCTTATTACACATTTATTATTACAGGTCTGTCATACTTGGTTTCTCCTGATCTTTGTGAGGTCCTCCCATCCTTCTTGGCGCTTAAAACCCACTTGTGACACTTCAGTCGACTACTCAGATAAAAACACAAGTTACATCTCTAGATAAGGCAAAACGCGTAGAAAAAGATAAAATCAATGCTGTGCTAGGGGATAAAAAGGAAGATTGCCTTTTCTTAATGGGTGTATTACAAGAGTTATGTGTGTTTGGTGATGGTCAGATTCTTTTCTCTTTCGATTGTCACAGGTTTGTTTTTTTGCTTCAGTAATGGTACACATCTGAGCCATTTTGAGAAAATATTTGCCAGCAGTAAAATAATTAATTTTATCTCTACTCTAATGATTAATACAAATAATGTATTCATTAAAAACACAGTGTGTGATACTCGAGATGTTTCTTTTTCTTGGATAATACAACTCAAAATGTTTTATATTCCTGTCATGAAAATTAAAGTAAAAGGATTTAGGTGACTTTACACAGCTTCTTGTTGCTTACATTTTACTGTTATTTCATTATGCTTTACATAGAAAATTAGCATTAACATTCAATAAAATTTATTATTTTCTTAAAAAAAAGTCAGAGTTACATCAGAGTTTTTTTTTGTCATAAAGAAAACAAAAATGTTATACATGTGGGAGACAGTGTTAAATTATGAAAGCAAGGGAAATGGTTACTCTAGAAAGAAGATTCACCAGAGGCTTAAGTGTTATAGCAGTACTTCAAGCAAGAATAATACCGGCAACTGGAGTGGTAAAACTAGGTTAGTCTGTATTGGTGTTGGAAAATCTAATATCGTCAAGTTTCTTTTGTTCTGGGAGTTGTCAGGTTTCGGCCCGCATGTCTTCCCTGTTTATTTCCCTTTTCTGTGTTTTCTATGTTTCATTTTATGTACAGTATACTTTTTGGATGTTTATTTATTATTTACTATCAATATAGTGCATATTATCCTAAGTTTCTTGTGTTTTTGTTGGTGGAACCACAAGAGGTGGGTCTACCACTTCACAGTTGAATGATCACCCACAGCCGATATATAAAATGAGGCTGGGAATGGTTCCTTTAGCAGTTTATTGCTTAACATTTGAAGAGAGTTCATCCTTGTTTTGTGGTTTTGGCTTAGAATTTCCTATTAGAACTTGTTTGCCACGGATTGAATTTTAAGCAAGTCCTTTTTTTCCTTTTTTTGTGTTCTTTTTAGCCATTTGTATTATTCTTTTGATTGTAATGAATAGACATTAACATTGACAAAGATTTCATACTCATCTTGTCTCCAAGTCAGATGTTTTCATTTTTCCTTTCCCTTGTGGAACATTTTTGTACATTGTTGGTGTTTTCTTGGAACATTTATGATATTTTGAACTTTTGAAGCCACTTTTGGTCTGTGTAGGCCTAAGCCTGCCAATAGGGTTTAGGTTCAGGATGCCCAGGGCAAGGCCAATCTCTAGGCAGGCTGCGCAAGGCTTGGTCTGGCTTTGTAGGTCTTTTGGAGGCCTCAAACCCTTTGCTATTTTTTGTGCGCTCAACTCATAACAGGAGTAGCATCATGGATGTTGTTTCAGATCAGTCATTTGTAATAAAGCAGTTATCTTTAAACTCAGTCTCTTAAATATCAGAACCAAGGAAGTCCATGATAAAGCTTACAAAATCCTCAGTTTTTAAATTTAAAAGACCCTTCTTTCTCACTCAAACCAATGCATTCAAAAATACTCCAAGCTTGAACATCTGTCATCATTTAAATTTATAAGATAACCAGGTCTGTTTAATATTTCAGTAAAAATGTGAACTTGTGTCACTTTGAGGCTAAGGTTTGTCTTTTAGGATGTCAGGAGCGAGGTTTAAAAGCTGACTGATGAATGACTGTCATGGAACAAGAACTTCGGAATAATAAAAATCTTACTGATCTAGGTCAAGGAGGACACTAAAGAAGTATAAGAAAACATGATTTACTTAAATCTTTAAAACACCTGTCAGGAAAGGAGCAGAGCTCCACTTCCAGTCTGTATTTCATATTTTTCTGTTGGTGAGCATGTTAAACATGTTTCCTTCACATGATAGGACACACGACTGAAAGAGAGGTGCCTCTTCTCAGATTTCAGATGTAAAGTTTGCTTCTAAAATCATCATAATCAGAATGATCAATAAATGGATGGCTTTCTGGAGTACTGTTTTGATGTTAGTATATTTGTTGCCTGATAAGGCTGTATTATTAGAGATGTTTCATTGATGTTTATAAAATAAATGCTATATAATTGTTTTCATTTTAACCTGCTTACTTTTTTTGCATTTTTACTTACTTAGTTTGAATAAAGAGCGAGCTTCTGTCCATCCATATTCTTGCCTTGTTCTTTTCATCACAGAACTGCAAAAAATATTAGCTGCAAGTTGGATGACAAGCCGTAGCATTGTAGTTGTGGTTTGTCAATAATAGTTATACAGTTTTGGTTGAAATATTTGAGTACTGAAGATGTTTTATATAGCCAAAGCCATATTTTTTTAGTCTGGCAATATAACAGTATGAGTTTCTGTTCATATTGTTGCTTGGCATATGACTTCAACCACTAAGATGTCAGTATTATTGGTTATTTTATATATGTTTAGACATTAATCAATATCTTTTTGTTTTAGTGGACATTTTGAATTTACATACAAAACAAGAATATAAGGTGTTTGACTTCAAGCTAATCTGGTGAATCAATGGCTAAAGTGTCCCAATATGCCATCCAGAGACATTTAAAAGTTGTCAGGGTTTCCACTTCAGCTAGATGCGCTCAGTAGTTTCATGTTCACACAACTCTTAGTGAGAAGACGTCCTTCCTTGTTTCAGTCTTAAATTCACCTCCCTTAAAATTTAACAACTGGCTTCACTGTCAATGAATAAGTTCTGCTAAATCATCTTATCCACATCTTTGACAATTGTGAAAACCTAGGCTTTCTATACTTATGATTAAAGAGCTTTAGTTCCTTTCCTAGCAATGCTTGTCTTTTAGACTACAAATGAACTCAGTCGTTCTTTTCTACACAGCTTTTAGAGCTGCTCTGTCAGTTCTGTACTGTGGAGACCAAAAACAGAAAAAGTATGGAAAATGTGGTGTCCTACATTATAGAGTCTGAGCTCAAGGTCACTAAGGCTATAATATGAAAACTGTTGAAAATAAATCAACATTGTATTTACCTTTTTAATTGCTATAATTACTTTAGACATTTTTAAATGTTATAATAGTATTCACCATTGAAGGCCTCCTGTCAATTATGAAATTGCTACTCACAAAAAAAAAATATCCTGTTGCAGCATTTCCAGTAATAATTTTGGGGAGTCGGAAAATATTCTATAGGGCCATTTAAGGACATACTCATCCACACACACACTCACGCACGCACTAGAAAGATTTACTACTGCCAATCTGTTTGATGGCACATCTTTGACTTGGGGAAGGAAACCTGGAATTCCTGATGTGCACATAAAGAGGGCAAGTAAACTCCATACAGAGGGTACAACAGCCCCAAAGCTAAATTTCAATCCAAGGAATGTGACAATGTAACGTTACTTGACATACTACCCTGCAAACCCTGCAATGTTCATATGGGAAAAATTAATTTAAAAACGCTGTATATAACAATAAGGGTTTATTTTCATTTGTTAGAAAAAGTAGTGTTTTTTGTTTGTTTGTTTTTTATTATTTCTAGATGGTTTCTTCTTTATCAAAGTCAGCTGAAATTACTATACTTTTTTGGTGTGTTTATTTTATTCCACTTTCACTATAAAGTGACTGCCACTGGCATAATATCTTATTCTCTTCAGAGTGAGCATGAGCTGTTTATGCATTTCGTCTCTTTCTGCTGCCAAAGAACTGCAAAGGCTAAGGGTGAGCTGTATTTTATGGATGCTGTTCTGTTATAGTGCAACAGGTACACCAGCAATTGCACAAATTGAATAACTGCTTCAGAATATTAGCACTTAGCTAGATTGCAGACCTAGTAGTAACCGCCTTTGAATCTAGTTTGGCCAGGATTTGATATTTATTAAACATTGGAAGTTAAATTATCCAAATGGTCCCCTTTTCTCTGTAGTTTAAGTGGCCTTCAGAAGCAAGGGGGGCTTTAGATGTTATTAGCAGGGAATATTGAGCTATCGAAGATATATGAGATTCACCATTAAATTTAGAACCCTTTTTTTAATCTACCACTCTAATTAGGTGCAGAAGAGACTAATTGTTAATGGCATGGCCTTTATTGCAGAGGGTTTTTTTGGTTTTAAATGGATCCGTCTGCTTTTGTGAGGTATAATTATGTTTCATAGCTTTGCCTGTTCTGAGCCTTTTATTCAGATTCTCCTAGTTTTACCAGCTGGTGTTCTGAAAGCCATTATCTGAACTCTTAGCTTTTGTTTCCCATTGCACACTGATCGTATATATTTTTTTAAATGTACATTCCATTTAATTACACATTTTAGTCAGTGCAGTTACTATTATGCAAAAACTGCATTTCTTCCTTTTTTCTACATCATCATTAACTACTTCTTCAAACCCAGAATTCCCTGTTGTTTGCAGGCCCTTAATTTATTTAAATCATAAATTATGTCAGTGCCTTACCCCTTTATGAATAGAATACATTTTACTGTGAAGGAAGCTGAAGTTTAATTGCTAGATCAATTTTATCTATCTATCTATCTATCTATCTATCTATCTATCTATCTATCACAAAATTCATTACTTTAGTTTGTTGGGCACTTTGGAATAATAGAGGGAGGAAGGACGCATAGTTGAGGAAATCCCTGGAAAATGATCACTCACACTGGAGACAGGAGGACATTTCAAAGTATCAGTGTAAAGAACATCTGGTATTATGGTTATGACACTGTGGTAGTATGCCAAGTTCAGTTCAGTAGTAGGTCGGATGCCAGAACAAGGAATAGACAGTTGCAGCCCTAGAGGAAGCAAGCACTTTTCACCCAAGACACTGGTAGCTAGTGATTCAACAAGAATGTAAGAAGGCCTAGTCTATAATCAGACAGTGGTTATAAGGGAGACAGAGGTCTGGAAAAGTCACCCCAAACCACCAAAAAGCAGTACAGAGTGCGTACATGGTAAGGGTGCACCCCTGTGCCTTTCTATAAGGAACACAAAAGGTCAGAGAATCTAGTCCTTTAAATATGCATTCAGATGCCTGGTTGCGGGAGGAAGCTCTGATAGGGACTGTCTCTGGACTTTCTGAGGACGTCCATAATATGCTGGCCACTTTGAGTTTTGAGTTGGGACGTGAGTTGAGAGAGGGAGAGGAAAACAGAAAATGTGTTTGGTGATACGCATTTCTTTTTGTTGTACTATTGGAATTTTTAGATGCATATTTCTTGCTGTTTATTTATTTTGGTGTTAAGATGGTGATGTCATCGAAGGGACATTTTGTTTTCTGTTTTTTTTTGTGTGAGCTCCACTATTTACAATAGTTTGTTGCTTTGTGGGTGTCATATTATTAGTACTAAATCTAAATCTAAATGATCCTGTTTCTAATTCATAAAATAACCACACTGCCCATATGTAAGATGGCACCATGGCAGCAGCTGATATTCAGGTGTTGAATCATTTTCTCTAAAGATGTTTCTTAGTGGAAAGAATCTCGAGAAAATATGAAGGCTTCTTGTTTTATACAGTTTCTTCTTTTTCAGCTATATTTTTACACACAAGTTTTTGGTCTCACAGTTTAGCTACCTCATGTATTTGAACTTCTTGTCTGTCCTCAGATTCTGAATTTGCTTTTATCTTTGAATATTTTCTCCAGGTTAAAAAAACACCTGTCTCTGAACCGCCTACATATCTGTAATATTTTCTGCTTGTGTGATACTTTTTTGACCAGAAAGTGGATATAGCACCCCACTGGACATATGTGTTTTAAAACCTGTGTAATAAGGATTTGTTGTTTTCAATTTATTACTTTTTAATTGACTGACACCTTTATCAGAGGTATCGTATGACATCTGATATGCTTTCAGTTACATTTCTTCTGTTTTTCCAGTTGGAGCACAAGCAGGTGTAGTGACATGCTCATGGTCACATAGTGTCAGTATAGAGGACTTTGAACCCACAGCCTCAGGGTGTAAAGTGCTAGGTCCAAAACCTTAACAATTACAGAACACTGCCTGCCCTTTTGTTTTCTCTCCCTTGTGTTTATTTGTTAACAGTAACGGCCAAAGAATAAAGGATCTGAGGGTCACTGTGCTTATGGGTAATTTCAAGACCCAGCAGGAGCGGAGAGAATGGGAATACAAACGTATGCTTAAATTCAACACTCTACAAAATGGTATGAATAGAGACAAGACTTTTATGAGCAGATACTGTATGTGGACTAACAGACTGATTGACCAGCTGACTACATCAGTGGCCTATCTTACAGACAATGCACTTCAAAAAAACCTTACAGGACTTTCTCTAGTGATGGTTATCTTATCTCTACATTTTATTAGTTCATTGTTCTCTTCTTTCAGGGTTAATTCATCTCCGTTGTATTCATTTTGCTAACATTTGAACGAAAATGTGGTTAAGATGAAAGAAAAAAATCACTTTGCTGTTCCAATATAAGCAAGAGTATTTTTCAGTTTCTTTGTTACTTCTTTGTGCCCAATGAAGGGGCCTTAGCTGCCTTGAAAGCTTGCATTTGTAATCTATTTAGTTAGCCAATAAAAGGTGTCATTTCACCCTACTTTCTCTTGTATCAATCTATGGCTAACACGGTACAACACTCTACTGCTATTTGTTAACAGTAATAAAACAACCTATTTTTTGTCCTTAAGTCACTTGCAGTTTAGGTGACGTCTTGAGAATACCCACTCACTTACTTTCAACATTAAAAAAATGGTAGCTATTAATGCTAATATTTTATATATTTCTTATAATTCTCTTTCTGACTACTGCTAGCAAAATGTAGAAGATAAGAGGAGCAGAAGAGAAGAAAACAGATGGTTGTTGACTTTTTAAATAATAAACACAAGAACCTGATCTATTTTATTATTTACTTCTGTTTCTTGTTCACTGATCTCCTGACACCCATGTTTCTTTACAGTCATATGAAAAATACACATGTAATACACTGCGTTCAGTCAATACTTATTTGTTTTTCCAGTAATGCATTTGGAAATATCCCTTAGATTAGCCTAATGCATTTTAAATTATGTTTTGGGAATGGATCACATTTTTTGCATTTCACAGAATTAATTAATCACAAAAGGATATCAAAATGTTTTCCATTTAAATATTTTACTGGTTTAATAAACCAACATTTTCTATTACACAGTTGTAAGGAGTTACAGTAGTAGCTGTTCTTGCACTGTCATACCAGATGAAAGAATCAATGCTGGATATGATGCAAGTGAAAAGCAGGACACTCGTGCACATACTTCACTCATCACCTCAACCAGGTCAGTTTAGAGGTGCTAATTAAGGCTCTATTAAATAAGGGCGCACACAAAATGGCGAGCTTCAAAAGGGCGACCTCAATTGAGCACGGTGAATAAAGGCGTTCGTAGATAATTTAGTTCAAATGGCTCTCGAATATGTGAAGAGCAACAAAGGTGCAGATCTACTCGTAGTCAAAAGCTACACATTCAGAAAGGAGAAAACTATCAACGGGAAACACATCTGGAAATGCACCGAATATAGGATTAGAAAATGTTCATCTCGCTGTCATACCAAAAATGGATTATTCGTCAAGAGACCATCTACGCACAACCATGTTCCAGATGTGGCGAAGATCGAAACAAGGAAAGCAATAGTGGACATTAAACAATGAGCAACTTCTTCTACTGACGTACCGCAAGAACTCGTGGCTACAGCAACCTAATAAATTTTCTTCACAAATTTGTTCCAGAAGTAGTTTGTTAGAAGTTCATGCATTAATTAATTGGATGTTTTAATATTATTGCTTTCGCCTTTTCATACCTTCAACCATTGCCTTTATCTAATACATTTTCTATAATAATTTTGTTGCGTTTGCCTTTATTCGCAGCGCCCAATTGAGGCCCTTTTGAAGCTCGCCTTTATTTATGTGCCCTTATTGAAGGATACCGCTAATTTATGCATACTGGAACATTTTAGAAAATGGAATGAAGCCTAATTACCCAAACAAGGCCTATACCAGGGGTCTCCAACTATAGTCATGGAGCGCTACTGTGCCTACAGGTTTTCATTCTAACTCTTATCTTAATTAGTGAACAGTTTTTGCTTCTAATTAACTTCTTTCCTTCATTTTAATTGACATGTTTGACTCAGTCTTGAATTGCTTTATATTTTTCTTAAACAACACCGTAACAGAAATCAGATGTGGAGTGAGGCAACAGGTGAGCAGCTCAGTCTAACCAGTCTATTACTTAGAAGCCAATTCTTTCTGTTAATTAAATTTGTTAGTTAATTCCATGGCTTGTTGGTGCTCTCATTCTGCCACAGAAGATATTTCAAAACTGTTGATTTTCTTTTTATAAGAGCACTGTCAAAATGTTTTGTGGACTTGCGCAGATCAACATTTTTTTATTTTCAAATATTGTATGATGGACACAGGTTAGCTGGTCATGTGTTGCCTCTTTTTGAATCATTATTGTTTGGCTACTAATTAAGGAGTTTGCATTTTAAATAGATAGATACTTTATTAATCCCAAGGGGAAATTCACATACTCCAGCAGCAGCATACTGATAAAAAACAATATTAAAGAGTGATAAAAATGCAGGTAAAGCAGACAGTAACTTTGTATAATGTTAACGTTTAAACCCCCCGATGGAATTGAAGAGTCACATAGTGTGCGGGATGAACAATCTTCTCAGTCTGTCAGTGGAGCAGGACAGTGACTGCAGTCTGTCACTGAAGCTGCTCCTCTGTCTGGAGATGATACTGTTCAGTGGATGCAGTGGATTCTCCATGATTGACAGGAGCCTGCTCGGCGCCCGTCGCTCTGCCACAGATGTCAAACTGTCCAGCTCCATGCCTACAATAGAGCCTACCTTCCTCGTCAGTCTGTCTAGGCGTGAGGCGTCCTTCTTCTTTATGCTGCCTCCCCAGCACACCACCGTGTAGAAGAGGGCACTCGCCACAACCGTCTGATAGAACATCTGCAGCATCTTATTGTAGATGTTGAAGGATGCCAGCCTTCTAAGAAAGTATAAAAAGCACATCAATTGAAACTAAGGTTAAAAAAAAGTTAATTAGCAGCAAACACTGGTCACTAACTAAGAAAAGGTCAGTAGTTTTTGTTCTCATTATTGTGCATCTACTTAATTTCTTATATTAAATAAATTAAAAAGATATTGCAGAAATGGGACGTTGTGCCATTATGCATGAATACCTTTGCTAGCAGCCACCAAACAAACATACATCATTGCATCATTTGCCTATCTATAGCTTATAATACATTATATTTTTTACTACAATTCATGTTTTATAAATTACTTTCTAACAGAATTTTATAAGTTTATAAATTAAGCACATTTAACTCAATGGCTGCATCCACTTAACATATAGGCATTACCCAGTCTATTGTGCAGTTTATTTAGTACTGAATTCATGTGCTATATGTAAAGCATACAGATTTGCAAATTTAAAAAAAGATCTTGTCCGAAGAAGTGGCCTGAGTTGCCTCGAAAGCTTGCATATTGTAATATTCTTAGTTTAGCCAATAAAAGGTGTCATTTTGCTTTACTTTTCACTACATTCATAATGGCTAACACCGTACAACACCCTAGTACTACAAACATTTATGATAGAAGTTGTTACAATTCTCTTGGTTTTCCAATTGAATCACAGGCAGCTGAAGTGACTTGCTCAGGGACACACCATGTCAGTAGCAGAATTTACCACACAACCTCAAGGTTTGACGCCTGAAGCCTTAACCACTACACCACACTGCTACTATTGAAACTTCTAACAGACAATGATTGGCCCAGGCCTTTAACCTATGGATCACCCATAGTCTGTGAGGCAGCAGAGATAAGTATTCCACCACTGTAACCTTAAAATATTATTGTTTTCAATATGCAGCAAATACAGCAGAATCTTCATTGTTCACAACAAATTAAATAATTAATTAAATCATTGAACAAACTAGGCCTTGAGTTTGAATAATTGATGTACTGAATTCTTCTGGGAAATGAGTAATTCAAAAAAATCGAAAGGCTGCTCACATACTTGTACAGATTATCCAGTAGGTGACATTATTTGCAACATGTTTGATTGCCTTGAGTCCCTAATCAACTGTGATTTTATCAGACTTGGCATTACGAAAAGCTTTTATTTTTTATATATGCTTCTCCCTTCTTTTTCATTATGACTGGAGGATTTGCTTCATGTCACTAGTGGACAGCATAACCCTCAGAAGGACAGCCGTGTATGCTGTTGCTCACATGAGAGAAACAGGCAGTTTCATTTTCCATAATAATATGTCCATCAAGTTATAGTTTACAATAGAGGCAAGCACACACAGGTTAATGAATCCTTTCTTAGATATGTAATGGAATGTTTACTAGAATTTCAGCTAACTAAGTGAATCAATAAGCAATTTAATTTCAGAAACTCGCTGCGGTTTTCTTCATGTACACATTCACTATACAGTTTGTAATGTATGTTAAGAACAAAGCTGTGTTGATTAAAGCATGCCTTCATAATCTTCATAATCATATACTTGTTGGTTTCAGCACTATAAAGAAATCTGATGATTGCATTACTACATATTGTCACTTCACATTTAATTTACTGTAGTGTAGCACATTGGCTAAGTGGTTAGTCGTGCTGTTTCACTGTTTCATGTACCCGGATTAGAATCCTGGCTCAGTTATTGTCTCCTTTTGTCCATGTGGTTTTTCTCTAGACTCTTTGGTTTCTTTCTTGATCCCAGATACTGTATGTTAAAGATTTCTGAGTTTACAATAATCTTTTAAGAATTACTGTAGATGTGTTTGCCAGTGTCCAATGATTTATTCTTGTCCTCACTGCTGCTCCTGTCTAACGTTAAGAGGAAAGACTTTGGCTCACTGTATTGGAATCTTTTTATTGTTTGTTTTTGTTTTTAGTGCATACTGAAATCCTTCACTGTTTTACATTCCTTATTTATAATTCGTAGAATCAACATTTTTTTTTTTTTAATTTGCAAATCTGTATGCTTTACATATAGCACATAAATTCAGTACTAAATAAACTGCACAATAGATTGGGTAATGCCGGAATGTTAAGTAGATGCAGCCATTGAGATAAATGTGCTTAATTTATAAAACATTAATTCTGTTAAAAGTAATTTATAAAACATAATTGTAGTAAAAAAATATAATGTATTATAAGCTATAGATAGACAAATGATGCAATGCTGTATTTTTGTTTGGTGACTGCTAGCAAAGGTATTCATGTATAATGGCACAACATCCTATTTCTGCAATATCTTTTTAATTTATTTAATATAGAAAATTAAGTGGATTCACAATAATGAGAAAAAAAACTACTGATAGCATAGGCAAGTTCGTGAAGAAGGGGCCTGAGTTGCCTCAAAAGCTTGCATATTGTAATCTTTTTAGTTAGCCAATAAAAGGTGTCATTTTGCTTGACTCCTCATTACATTCATAATGGCTAACATGGT
This sequence comes from Polypterus senegalus, assembly GCF_016835505.1. Classification (NCBI taxonomy): domain Eukaryota; kingdom Metazoa; phylum Chordata; class Cladistia; order Polypteriformes; family Polypteridae; genus Polypterus; species Polypterus senegalus. The sequence goes on along the minus strand of NC_053154.1, from coordinate 139,134,654 downwards.
ACAACACCCTAGTATCACAATCGAAGGGATGGTATACCTTAAAACAATTTGATCATTTTTTACACTGTGATTTTTGTATTTGTTTAGCTGCAGAATCATCATTGTTACAACCCTGCACACACAGTATAAGTGATCACACTCAATTTACGTCAGATAAACTGTTGTTCTATAGATATCCTGAAGCTTTCTGTTCTTAAAAGTCACAGCACCACTTTTGACAAATGGCAGTACAGCTTTATAACATCCCCCTATGTTCTTCAAATCAAATGTTTCATAGTAATTCAGAATAGTCAAAACCGGTCAGAGAACCTTTCCTGGCATATTTTAAAACTACCAGTTGTGAATTGTGATTCTTTTCCTGTTTTACACAGTATTACCTTTTCCCTTGAATAGATAACCTTGTGAATTCCATATTCTACTATTACATAATTTAATATGCATTTAAGTTTCTTTTTATTTGCAAACTACAAAATGTGATTGATTAAATAATTCTAACATAATAACTTACTGACTAATTAAGTGAGAAGGATATAACTTACTAATTATGGGAACTGGCATTTTAAGTGAGATTATACATAGTGCAAAATCACCAAAACGAGAATAAAAGGTACTTAGACTGGCACCACAGGAAAACGTGTGCTGCTGCAGACAGAAGTCCTCAAAGGAAAGCTGTTACCCTCGGCCTTATGTCAAACAGATGAATGAGAGCTTTCAAGACATTTTTGTAAAAATGGCACTAAGGTTGAGGATTACTCATCTTATATCTACTTCAGATCAGCTAGACTGTAATAAATTATTTATTTAGTTGCTCCTCTCCTCTTAGTCTTAAGGCAAACACCTGTCCCTAGGATATTGATGATTGACTCAGGCACATTTTAGAAAATCACAAATTAACACCTTGTAGCATATTCAATAAACTCTGTACATCCCTAACATTGTGGTTTGTCAGTAAGCTTCTATATTCATTTTATCTAAAGCTGATTGCATTGAGACATATTCTCATGTATGGTATGACACATATGTTAAAAAAGGTCCTCAATGTCCTGACTATTTCTTAAAAGCTTTTGCAATAATTTAAACTTTCTGCAGTCCGAGTTCTATAATACTGAGTCTCATTCTGATAATTTTTTAAAATTACGTATAATAATGCTTCTACATTGCAGAAGATACATGTGACCTTTTTGATCATAATTTACTTAAATCACGAAGCAATGCTTATTAGAAGCATATTCTGTCGTATGACTCTCTAAAGGCATCATTATGTATATCAGTAGAAACTGAAAAATATAAAATAGATGCTCCACAGTGAAGAACTTGTGGAGCAGGTCGAAATGCTTAACAGCTGTTTTAATTTGAATGCATTGTAGAATAGTAGCTACAGTCATAGCATGTAATTTTTTAAGATAAATATGATTAATGCCATCAGGAAGGTAAATAATTGTACATATCTGTTAGTAATTGGGAAACCAGTGGACTCTCTAATGATTTAGGTGGTTCTCCATGCCTGACCCCACATCTTTGCGTTTGCAACAAAGTAAAATTAATACTGTTAAATGAAGCAATTTGTTGCGTTATTGTTTATCATTTCCAAGAGCTTTATAAAATAATGACTGTAGTATAATAAATTGATCATAGCAAGCTGACAAAGTGTTCATTTAATTAACTATGACAGGGGAAACAACTTGTGCTAAGAAACAGTTTACAGTAAAATTAGTTAATAAATTATATACTTTGGCAGGCTTGAGAAAATGAAAATGGGGCTTTAGCGTAGTCTTTGTCCAGTAAATATTTATCAGCTTAATGGATTAAAGTTACTTTTTCCCTCCGATACGCAGGAGAAGACCTATAAAATGCACAAAACACAGAGTAATTAGTTAAACTGCCTTGGACAGTATTTATTAATAAAACTGCTACACAAGGTTATGATTGTAATAAAACAGACCAAGAGCAGATCCTCAAGTAGAAAGGTCTGCTATGAAAATTCCATGCATTATTTATTTCTTGACCGTCATGGCAATGGCTTGTGACAGTTTGCAAGAGCCATCAGTACAGTGAAGGTAACTGCATGTAGTGATTCTGACACATGATGGGCTGAGCCTCATTAATAGCACTATTTCAGGTATAACTCCGGTGTATCCCACCAATGTTTTTCTTTGACTTTTTCAAGGTACATTAAACTTTTTAAGACAATGGAAACAAATGACTTTTCCTTCATTTTTTGTTTAATAATGTGACTGATGTTCATAAAAGTAGAGTCTAGCAGAGAGAGTCTCTATACAGTATGTAGTATGTACAGTATAATATTTAACCAGAGTGTACTGGTGTTTTTTTTTTTTTTTGTCTATTATTGGGCTGATTCATTACTGAAATAGCAAAATGGAAGGTTAAATACCTTTTATTTGAAACCAAGAACAATTACTATAGTGCATCATTTGAAATTCCGGACACCAGCTCCTCATGCACCCAATACTAACAGGCATGGACACAAGTTAAAAGGCAAGGCACAGTGTCTATTTGTAGGAAACTATTCTCTAATAAGTGTTTCCCACCACAACCACAAGCGCATGCAATAACGCACAGTATAGCACAATAAATCAGCCAACTCTTTGACTCCTTTAATCTTGGTCACTTCCTCTTCCACTCCTCCTCATAAGTGTTGGCCCCCATCCTTGTGACTCTGGCTCATACATACTGTATAAGGCAGGCAGTTTCTTTTATCTAATCCCCTGAAGTGGATTCCTAGTGAGACTAGAGCCCTATGGAGTAGGGACTCCAAAATCCCACAATTCCGCTGACAGCCCCAACGAGACTACAATACACAGCATGCCTTGTGGGCATCCCTATGGGGATCCGAGCCTGGGCTTGCTATCATCCAATGTCCTGGTGCAAACAAAGCCCTGTGTATACTCTCTTCCCCCTGTCCTTCCACCTTATGGGCATTCCGGATGGGTAAGAACGTGGGTCGTCCCCCACAAAATTTATTAATAAAACCTTTACTTTTTTTTTTCTTCTTTTTATTAATTTTATTGCAATCCATACAAATCAATCAAGTTTTTACAAAAAGAAAAATTGAGTTAAGGACAAATCGATCCCCACCCCTAAGAGAGAGAGCAAGCCAAACGGCATAAAAATTTTACAGCTTGTAAACATACCTAAATTAATAAATTCTCTGTGCTTTATGAGCTTGTTTTAAAATATTACTGATTTGATCCTGCCATGTTTTGAAAAAAGTCTGTACGGATCCTCTAAATGAGTATTTGATTTTTTCCAATTTCAAATAGTATAACACATCAGTTTCCCACTGACTTAAAAGAGGAGAGTTTGGGTTCTTCCATTTTAGCAGAATATGTCTGCGTGCCAACAGTGTAGTAAATGCAATCACAATTTGTTTGTCTTTCTCCACTTTAAACCCACCTGGAAGAACCCCAAACACAGCTGTTAATGGGTTAGGAGGGATTGTGAGTCCAAGGCTGTCTGAAAGGTAATTAAAAATTTTCGTCCAGAATAATGTTAATTTGGTGCAGGCCCAGAACATGTGACCCAGTGAGGCTGGAACTAGGTTGCAGCGTTCGCAGGTTGGATCATGGCCTGGAAACATTTTCGAGAGTTTTAGTCAAGACAGATGTGCTCGATATATAATTTTGAGTTGTATAATTGTATGCTTAAAAACCTTTACTTTTTGTGCATCTGTAAGTACATTTTGAATCCCTTTGTATAGATAATTGGCTGCCTTGTCACATTATGGACTTGGCCTTGAGAGAAGATATTGAACCAGAGTGCAATGAAGTTGTGTGTTTGCTGCTCAGATGTCAAAGTTAAGCTTAAAAAAAAAAGAAATAAGTAAAAAGAAAAGCTCAGGAAATGTTTATGAACTCTAGTGAAGTATATTGTGCTGGAATTCTCATGGGCTTTCCTTTGTGTTGTGAGAGGTCCAGCATCATTATTACATGTTTCCTAGAAAAGAAAGGCTATTGTGATTGACCTTCAGGTCACAGCAACTCACTTCTGTTACTTTATCATATTGTCAGACTAGACCAGTATATCTCTTTACTGTAAGAAAATAAATCATGTTAAATGGCAGACTTTGTTATGCTAATAAAATGAATGTCTGTATATTTAGTTTATTCTATGTATCTTTGAGAATATGTCCCTGTTAATAAGTTAGCAACGAGAAAATGTGATGGTTTGGCGGTAGGGAATTAACAAAGTATATCAAATCAAAAAGTATAGTTGTTAAAGTACAGTATCTACACTTGCAGATCACAATTTGATGGCAGAAATATTTTCTGTTAATGTGATTTGATAGAATTTATACATTGCTTTGGTCTATACACTGTTGTCTATTTCAAGTGGACCTTTCTGTTTATTTCACTCAGTTTTAATACTTAAATTTAACTACAACATTTGTTTAGATTACTCAGCATTAGCAGTGCATATTGCCAGGAAACTATAATAGCATCTCATGATAATATTTGAGACACAATATAAGAATATTTTGCATTTTTTTCTTTTAATGTTTGTAATAAATTAAGAAGTAATTTGATTCTGAAGTATACTACTGTTCAATTTTCCCTCTTTTATTTAACTAAATAAAGTGTCTGTTGCCCTGAAATCCCTATGGGAAAAACTATGTCCTATGTTCCAGAATGTCAGCTGTCTCCACAGTAAGAATGAGAATACTCAGCAATGGTGTATAGCTCATGGATCAGGACAACACTTGCTTGTAGGTGATGCCAGGTGAGAGGAGCTTATTTATCTGTACTATTAGTGTGAACCCTGTAGCAATACTTGGAATGTTTTATAAAAAATATCATTCGTCACCAACCTAAATATTCAACATAAGTGGGAACAAAGAATTTTGTATCCAAATTTCTACAAGCCATGCTAAACATTTGCTACTGACATCACTCCTTATAAGTCTATAAAGGAAAATGACTGACATTTCCATTCCCTAAAATAAGTGGATAAAAAATTTAAAATAGATACAAATTCTTGATATTGACAGGCATTGTTGTGACACTGCTATTCTCACTTCATAGAAAATAAAGTGTGTATATATGTGACAGGTGTCTGGTCACATTTACAGGTAATCTAACCAAAACACCTTTAAAATATCCGACTACGCCACCCAGTTTTATTAAGAGACTAGGAACTCTTGAAATTTACCGATAATAGCACACAGGTTTGTTTAAATTGGGCGGTGAGTAAACACACAATGAAAGGCACAACAGTAATTACAGGAAAAGCAATGCTAACTTCAATTACACAAGACACTATAAAGTACATTAAAAAGATAAACAAACATAACAAAATCTAAAAATATCAGGAACAAATTTCATTTTTTAAAAGGAAAACACACAGTCCACACTCTAAAAGTCCTTTAGTGGTGCAGAGTCCAGTTTTCACACTGTTACCCCAACAATTAATCGTCCAACTGTCCACCAATGCACTCTGATCACCGGACACTCATTTCCCAACAGAAGTTTTGTCAAATCGTGAAATCCTTGTCAGTGTCTCCTCGTCGTTCTTTTTTTTCCCACTCTGGGCTCCATGTGTTGCTGTGACCTAGGCACGCCTCACTTCTCATCCGGTAGCTTTGCTCAGTCCTTTCATGCAGCTTCTCTCTCTCGCTGGACCCACAACCGTCTTCTTTTTGAGCTGTCTCTTTCTCCCTCGGGGTAAGTGTTGCCGTCTGTGTCCCTCTCGTCGCACCAGCCACATGCCCCAGTCTGCCAGCGAGCCCCTGTGCTCTCTGAAAGTATCTTGGCAGTGTTCTCAGTGGACCGCCCCCTCCTTTGCCTTCTCGTGCCCATTTGTTTAAATCTCCTTCAGTCCCTGTTGTTGTCAGTCCTGGACAATCGGTTTAAACAATGGCACATCTAAATTTCCTGGGTTTAACAATTAAGACAAAAACACAAGTTAACAAAATGTATTGTTACCAACCATTAATGAGTACAGATATGCTGATTAGAAACCAATATTGTCAGACATGTTAATTTCCAAGTCAGGTAAATACAAACATCCTCCAAGGAAGGAGCAGTTCTGTTATCACAACTTTGTATTGTTTGTATACACAACCAGCCAAAACTTCAAAGCGGTGACTCCTGTGCAAGACAGCAAATACCTACATCCTGCAGACAGCCATGACAACAATCAGTAACGGGATTACCCAGGAAATTTGCCTTTTAACTTCTCACCCCAGTCCCAACAATGGGTGCCTATTGCCTCTTCATCTGCTGTGTTTTAAGTGTAATATTTACATGTTCCTTTTCCTAAGAGTGAAATGGAACCACCTAGTGTACACAAAAATGTCCCCCTCTGACATACATACACACACATCAATGCTTATGTGTCTAAATGGACAGTAATCTCTAAAGCAATCCTGTATACATTGATTTAGAAATGTACACTTGACTTTAAACATTCAGTGCATATCCATATCAGATCCATTGGCAAAGGTCTAAAAGCATGTTAATTTAAATATATGTCCACTGGATTAAATATATGCAGCAGACCGATAAAGAAAATCGATGCATATTGGCAATAGAAGGCTATTTGATTTGATTTGAAAGAATAAAGCAAAAAAATGTAGCAGAAATTTAAGAAACGTGCGTCCTTTATAGGCTAAATTTAAAAGCAAGGTAGCTATTACATCATTTGCATTTTTGTCAAGTGCATGCTGAAAAGCATCTGAAGATTAGCACCTTATTTACATACATGTGGAGCAAACACACTCAATGCTTCATAAAGCAAAATGCATGATGACGTAAAAACCCTCTTTTATTATGTTTGTCTATGCTGTCAAAGTTCTTTATACTAAATCAAAAATGTGTTCTTTATGTACGTGTATGAAGGGTGGGTGTTTACTTGTTATATAACAGTATATGATTTCTGACATAGATATTTCCAGATAGCATGATTTTGATCAGTATCTTTCATAAGTAAGAAAATAAAATCAAGATCACATTTACCCAGTAAGATTTTAGGTAGTTCCAGGATTTCATGTTTTAGCAGGAAAGTATTACAGCATTACTTTTTAAATGTCTGTAAGCAAAATGTCCCCACCCAGTAAGCAACTATAAACTTGTAAGAAAATGTGACTAGTTGTTATACAGGGCACATGATTAACTTCAAAAATAATGTATAAATCTATAATTTGAAAATACATAAAAAATGCATTAAAAATGAAACCGTTTGCAGGGCACATTCCATGATAAGTGTAATGTTTTGGCTACTAGGTTAAGGTCAAATTTTTACAGCAGCTGTAATACATTTTGAAGAATATGGAAAGAACACTAAGTATGATAAAACACCACCCCTTTACTTACAAAGTTAATCTTTATTAAAAAGACATCTGAGTAACAAAAAAATGAATTCATACATAACATCAAATAGAATAGCATTCTTGCACTTAGTTATTTCATATCAGGCATTTTTGCAGCAATTGGAAAGACAGAAGCACTTCCGGGTCAAAGACTATATAAAGGACTAGTGGAGACCCAGCAAGACTTGGGAGGGAGTGTGACAGAGGGAGGAGATAATTGTTATAATTATTGTATTTGGATTATAGTTATTGCCTGTTTGTTGTGGTGGAGGTGCTTTGGGGGCACTATAAAGAGAAGTAAAAATATTCATAGTGATTTTATCCCGTGTCTTGCATACTGTCAGTTGGGGTAAACGTGAACAACAGTGCCACCAAGCATCCACGATCACAATGGACAAGGGGCAAACATGGGGTTCAAATTCGAGGCATTGGATTCATTAGGCAGTGGAACTAAAATGTGCAACTGTGTACTGACCACTGAAACAGTGCGCAGAAGATTAATGCACAGTTAGTCTTTGGTTCTTATAATTTGGTTTTCTTGTGGTCTAGAAATTCTCAACACAGCATTGCTTGTGGCAGTGTTTGTTTCAGTACGGTCTCCCCAGGATCTGATCGTTTGGCTTGGTCTTTGAGGGATACGGGGAAGACGTGGACCTCAGCTGAAGAAAAAAAAAATCTTTTGTTGATTTTAACGTGCCTCTGTTGTGAGTCTGTGTCAGGTCAGGCACATATATAGCACCTTCTACAACGTACAAAGTTCATCATATTTGAAATACAGGCTCCTTGTCTTCAGGGCTACTGAATTCTGAAAATATTAATTTTGATTTGTCATAATAATCCCTAGTCATCATTTAAAATATGTATTACAAATTGTCAAAATATATCCTCCAACCCAAAGCTGCAATATTTCATTTAAATTAAGGGTCCAAATGACTGTCAAATAGTGATATCCCCACTTATGGTGAAGAGTAGTAAAAACAAACTCCTAGTATTTCTGAGTTCATTTCTTTTTATACATACCTAAATTTGGAAGTAATAGGAAACTAAAAAAAACTCCACGATGGATTAATAAAGATTTAAAAAAGAAGTTGCAAAGGAAAAACTGCTGTATAAGGCATATAAGACTAATGACTGCAAAGAGAACCGTAGCGCGTATGAGAACCTGAGGGCAACCATTAAGAAGGATATCAGAGAGGCTAAAAGACAGTTGGAGAGGAATATAGCAGATAAGGCGAAAGAAGACCCCAAGAGATTCTTTCAGTATTTTAGTAGTAAAAGAACAGTTAAGGAGGAGGTCAAGTTCATCAGGAATAGTAAAGGGGAATTAAAAGATACAGACAATGAAATAGCAGATGCCCTAAACTTACATTTTTCTGAGGTGTTTACAAGTGAACAAGTGGATAACCTCCCAGAGGTAAACGCAACTACTAAGGAGGTACTGAGGGATTTGGAAATTGTAGAGGGAGAAGTGCTGCTCAGATTAAATAAGATGAAATCAAACAAATCACCAGGACCAGATAATATTTATCCTCGTGTTCTTAAGGAGGCTAGTGAGTACATATATAAACCCATGACACATATTTTTAGGAAGTCACTGTGCACTGGAGAGATTCCAAAGGACTGGAAAATGGCAAATATCATCCCATTATATAAAAAGGGTGACAGGGCAGATCCAAGCAACTATAGGCCAGTAAGCTTAACAAGCATCACAGGAAAATTAATGGAAGGAATTATTAAGGATAAGATTGAGCAACACATGGCAAGGACAGGAGTTATTCTGAACAGTCAGCATGGGTTCAGAAGAGGGAGGTCGTGTTTTACTAACATGTTGGAATTCTATGAGGAGGCAACAAAAGGATACGATCAAAGTGGAGCTTATGATATTATTTATCTGGACTTTCAGAAAGCATTTGATAAGGTGCCACATGAGAGGTTGGGCATCAAGTTAAAAGAAGTGGGAGTTCAGGGTGATGTTTTTAGATGGGTGCAGAATTGGCTGAAACACAGGTGATGGTGCGAGGAACCTCATCAGAACTGGCCGATGTTAAGAGTGGTGTTTCACAGGGGTCAGTGTTAGGGCCCATGCTATTTTAATATATATAAATGATTTGGATAGGAATATAAGTAACAAGCTGGTTAAGTTTGCAGATGATACCAAGATAGGTGGATTAGCAGATAATTTGGAATCCGTTATATCATTACAGAAGGACTTGGATAGCATACAGGCTTGGGCAGATTTGTGGCAAATGAAATTTAATGTCAGTAAATGTAAAGTATTACACATAGGAAGTAAAAATATTAGGTTTGAATACACAATGGGCGGTCGGAAAATCGAGAGTACACCTTATGAGAAGGATTTAGGAGTCATAGTGGACTCCAAGCTATCAACTTCCCGACAATGTTCAGAAGCCATTAAGAAGGCTAACAGAATGTTAGGTTATATAGCACGATGTGTGGAGTACAAGTCCAAGGAGGTTATGCTCAACCTTTATAATGCACTGGTGAGGCCTCATCTTGAGTACTGTGTGCAGTTTTGGTCTCCAGGCTACAAAAAGGACATAGCAGCACTAGAAAAGGTCCAGAGAAGAGCGACTAGGCTGATTCCAGGTCTACAGGGGTTGAATTATGAGGAAAGATTAAAAGAGCTGAGCCTTTACAGTTTAAGCAAAAGAAGATTAAGAGGTGACATGATTGAAGTGTTTAAAATTATGAAGGGAATTAGTACAGTGGATCGAGACTTGTATTTTAAAATGAGTTCATCAAGAACACGGGACACAGTTGGAAACTTGTTAAGGGTAAATTTCGCACAAACATTAGGAAGTTTTTCTTTACACAAAGAACGATAGACACTTGGAATAAGCTACCAAGTAGTGTGGTAGACAGTAAGACGTTAGGGACTTTCAAAACTCGACTTGATGTTTTCTTGGAGGAAACAAGTGGATAGGACTGGCAAGCTTTGTTGGACTGAATGGCCTGTTCTCGTCTAGATTGTTCTAATGTTCTAATGTGACTTTAATAGACAGTGTAGAGATATATATATATATATATATATATATATATATATATATATATATATATATATATATATATTTGCTGATGTATGAGATTAGCCAATGTTTCCACTCCCAAACAACTAAAGTAGAAAAAGAAATTTTTTTGAGAGGCAAATAAAAAATTGCTTCAATTAAAAAAAATTGATGCAATTAATAAAAATTGCAGCAATTTTAATATCCATGTTTTTTAAGTCTTACTAATTTTTATTTTTATGACTAGTACATTTTTACAAATGTTTAGACACTTTAGAGAGTCCTTTGCGGTGGATGGAAGTTGATGAAGGACATTTACACTGTAGTCAAATCGCCTATTTGAACTTGTGATAATTACGTGTTGAGTCGCCTGCCTCACAGCTCCACAGTCATACGATGGTGGTTCTGCAATGCCTCCATTAAAGCACACCTGCCTTGCTCCATTCTAATTCTATTCAGTAGTACCCATTTGCATCGTCTTAGCTCAAACACAGGCACCCAGGTAGTCGTATTGTTGATGAGGTCGGCATTAACAGGGTTTGCTGCAATCCAAATTTGTTTTCACTTCTCGTCCAAACAGAAGTTCCGGTCAAAGCTAGGTCTACTATCCAGGGTGGTTTACGTGAATGCAATCGGAGGTCATGTAAATTTTGAATCTCTTCTAATAGTAAAGAGTTTTCAAACTCTTGACATTTGGTAAATTATCGTACAGCGGCAGCTTCACGCCTTAATTTCGGCGGTATTCGCTAGCACAGGTAGCCAATTGAGATGACTGTGTTGATTCTACATTTAAATTGCCTGGGAGCTGTTCATTTTGTGAAATGTACATTAAATTTTCTTCCAAGTTTTAATCACAATATTTGAATATTTATGTATTAAACAAGAAAGGTTATGTGGTATGTTTCCATAAAAAATGACTAATGCTGTTAATCACTATGCATTTTTTATGTTAGAAATATCTTACCTTGAAGTGTCTGTTTTCTTTATGTTAAATAATGACCTTGCTCTAAAACCTCAGTCTTTCTTACCTGATAATGATGTCAATTAAAGATTGTGATATTGACCAGGAAATACAGGAAGCATGTAAAGTGAAAGGAAGCGGACTGTAGTTTATTACAAGATATTACAAGTTTAGGCAAAATCTTCTAACTAGGCCCTTTTATGCTTTATTGTTACCAATATGTAACTAAATTAATGCTTCCCAAAAATAAAGTTTCTTATTGTGATGACCAGGGAAAAAATGCTTTCATACAATACAATACAATACAATACAATTTATTTTTGTATAGCCCAAAATCACACAGGAAGTGCCGCAATGGGCTTTAACAGGCCCTGCCTCTTGACAGCCCCCCAGCCTTGACTCTCTGAGAAGACAAGGAAAAACTCCCAAAAAACCTTGTAGGGAAAAATGGAAGAAACCTTGGGAAAGGCAGTTCAAAGAGAGACCCATTTCCAGGTAGGTTGGGCGTGCAGTGGGTGTCAAAAGAAGGGGGTCAATACAACACAATACACAGAACAGAACAAATCCTTAGTGCAGCATAAAAATACAAATTTTAGAAGTACGGAGCAGAATTTAACAGTAGATGATATCACATTTTCATGGAAATTTCTTATATTTTCTGTAACCTATAAACCTATAAATACTGTAAAGCAGAAGGAAGAATTGGGTGTGTTGATCAGACGTTACTGTAAGATAATTTTAAGCTTTGTTGTGAGTATGTTGCTAATGTTCATACTATTCAGTCTCTATTACCAAGGTGGTTGACATCAATGCCATCATTCAAATGCTCACAAATACTTACCAAGATACTACTACCAATGCTTGGGAAATGAGAGTATGCAAACTAGTTATGTACCTCAAACTTAACACATAAACCAGGCATTGGAAGCTAGGTATTATATACAGTCTTCAAAATTTAATTGCAATGCACACATTTAAGAACAGTAAAAACAAAAATATTTCAATTGTAGCACTCTATTTTATAGCTACTGTTTATTTAAATACCCCTTTCTTGACCCCAAAAAAAGGCAAATTAATATAAAGTAATCATTCAAAGATATTGACATACCTTCATAGCCAAAAACATGCCAGATATGTCATTTAGTTAATTACAACATGGATAAAGGCATCAAAATATCTGTTTTTTATTGATGACCAAGTATGCATACCGCATGACTTTGTTTATCTGCTTTAAAATCCAATTAATTAAAAAGTTTCTCTTTTGTTAATTATTTTGGATTTTATAGTTTGTGGAAGTAAATTTTTCAATTGAAATAAACTCTACACTTTCATGTTAAGCAAGTTTTATGGAAAGAAATAATCATAAATATTTCTGTTCTGTCATAAATCTGTATAATATCATTTTGATTGGTAAAGGATTAACCTAGGGTTTTGCTGAAGCTAGAAAGTGAGTGGTATAACCTATGCTGCTAGGAGCAATTTAGTTTTAGTTTTTGAATCACCCATTTTAAAAAAAAATCCCCTCAGATCTCCATTTTCTGTTCTTTTAAGAGGACACAGAATCTTGGCAGACAAACATCTTGCAAATGTTGATTCTGGTGCAGCTGATATTTGCTTGTGCAATTGCTATAGATACAACATACATGGTTTGACTTCCTCTTTTCTTGTATGTGTACTCAATTTGATAAATCATTGTATTTTTTTAATTAGGACTTATTTTTCCTTGTAGGCAGCTTTGAGTGTTAATGTCAGCCCATCTTGGATGAGTAATTGCTGTAAGTCTTTAGGAAGATATCACAGCAACTGTAGCACAGTAAACAAAATGAGTGAAAGGTCCACAGTCCAGTGGTTAAGCTCAAAAGTCATTAATCAATGAAACTGCAGCTTCGATTGCAAGAGCCTGAATTCATTTCTGGTATTTGATTTCCCCTCCAGCAACCATTACAAGTTACTTTTATTAAACGACTGCTGAGGAGCAGATTGCTTTAAACGATCTGTGGGCTCATCTCAGCTGTATAATTGTAGAAACTACGCCATTAACAAAAACCAGACTTGATAAAAGCCTATTATATAAAAACAGACAATACTGGGATGCAATGAAGAGGCCACATCTATCTGTTATTTATTTTATATTTTTGAAACAATGGAACACTATTGTTATGTTTTGGTATGTTTTGAAGGAAAAAATAATTCACTGCAACGTTGCTTTTAACCAAAGAAAAAAATTCAGTTGGGTAGTAAATTAAATACTGTTTATTATTGAATATTAGTTTCTATGGGAACTGACTGATATTTTTACTGTTAAGGAAATGCTACATTTGCAATTAATTTATGGTGAATCTGGCTTTATTAGTATCTACAGACTGAGCTGCTGTTAGTCTCTATGTAGTATCAGTTTCTATATAGTGAATAATTTCCTATATGCTGTAATAAAGCAAAAATGAAATTATAATAGTTTCCCAAATTGTAACAATTTAGTGAATTTCAAGAAAATTGTGCTGCAGTAACTGATATATTTTATTACATTAAAAACAAGTTTGTTCTACTCCGCAGACTACCTCTCATGTGTTTTCAAATACAACTACAGTATGAGTGAAAAATTAATATGTTATTAAATATCTGCTTATATAATCAAATACAATGTTACAGTATATATACATTTTGTCTTCTTTAACTGGACACTACATTTTATTTTGGTATAACAGAATCAGTACAGTTTAGACTATTTTGACTATCAGGGCGCTGTGGATGCCATTGTCTCTGAAGTTGTACAGGTTTGTTCAGTTAAGAGCTTTGTCTTGTTGAAAAATGTTCACCTTATTGTTATGCTCTGTGGCCTAATTTCATCATTCCCTCCTCTCCCCTTATTGCGCGCACCTGGCTTGATTAAATGATAAGTATGTACAAAGTAAACGGTTTACATTAATGAGTATGAGTGCTGTATATTTCAACACAGAGCGGATTGCTCAGACAATGACATAGTACAGTACTAGGATTCAACAAAATGACCCATCTTTCTGTTATATTAATGTGATTTTTTTTTTGGCATTGCATGCAAGTATGTAATTTGCTATTTACATTGTACTGTGCATACCATGAACTTTAAGCTATGTACTGCAGCATAGCTTTTGAAAATGGTTTATTTAGAGTCTACATCATTTTTACATCTTTCAAAACTGTAATCCAATGATTTTTTTCAATCAGAAATAGAAATAGCAGTTGCTATTAATTTTCCAGTGCAATCTATTTACATCACATGGATAATCTTCTACTGTATGTTCTTTTTCTGTTTTCATCACACCTCCTAGGATTACTGGATACAAAATAATACAAAGATGTACTTAAAGGGGCACTTGTAGCATCGTTGGGCTTAGGGGTGTCTAATTGGTTTGGTAGCCCAGAGATTTTATATTCCCATCTCTGACCTGAGAGGTGAAGCTGAAACATAGTCATTAAACCTGTAACGGAATCATTTGAAGGCTAACAGATCTATGATTCTGGAGATGAACAATGAGATGGACAAAGGCTTACTGGTGAGAGTCGTAGACCAGGGAGTTACACACAAAGAGAGTGTGAGACTGAAATTAAGACTGGAGGATTTAGTGTGGTATCAGGTGGAAAAGGTGGGCTAAGACACTCAGGTGTCAAAGACATTTCCTTATATTTAAACAGTATTTGTACTAGTCTACACAGTAAAAGCACAGATAGAAATGGAAATTGAACCAATGAAGAGCTGAACTGTATGATAAGATTATTGCTTCTGTTTCTGGGGCTGAATTGTTCACAAACATACTGTAGGACTAAGTTTAACATGCTGCAAAATTCTAAATACAATAGAAAGATATTGACACAGAGACAAAATAAACAAAAAAAAAGCCTTTTTGTGGCACTGGAAAAAAAAAACAATGTTGCTAAGCAAAATCATAAATTGCACTCTCATGGTAGAAAAGGGTATCTTTCCTGGACCATTCTCTACATAGCCCTCTTCTTAACTTATTTTGTGATGTTTTATGAGTATACTGTACTTATGAGTTAAAAACAAAAATATATGTACTAGCTTATAGCTTCAGTGTATGATATTAACAGTAAAATATAAACTGTTTGAGCACAAATTATTGCATAAAAAAACAAAATTAATTATCTCTGTAGTGCAAAATCTAGTGGAACAGTTTTGCTCCTGTTTATTGGATTCTGGCATTTCATGGTGTAAATAACCATGTCAGGTTTCGTTCAGGTTGACTGATTTAGACAAACAGTGAGACAGCATTCTACCAATAGTCAAATCACAGTGTAAATCTGTTTGAGAATTAAAGCTGAAAGTTTGATCTCATCTGAATATATTTTCTGTATATAATACACACAGGTAAATATCTACAATAATAATGATAATTAATAATGATAGTGTATTATGTATGTGTGATCATGGTGGGCAAAGACGCCAATCCATTCCAGAAAAAGTTGAGACGTTGGCAGTTGTCACTTAGGGTTAATAGATTACTAATTACGGTTTCTCCCATGACAGAATCTTAAGGTTAAAGCTACAAACAGAAGGACAAGTTACTACTGAAGCTGTCCTGGTAACAAATCTTGGTTTTGCAGTGAACTATGTCTAGTTTTCAATAAATGGGATCTTCTTAAAGCGCTGTTCAAATAAAGCCTGGCTGGAAGAAGTTGTCCACTCTTTCTGGTTGAACTTATTGAGCTTGATATTTTACTAGACGCTCCTGGTTGTTATGAACTGGAAATGACAAAGCATGTACTGTAATCCCAATATTCTTCAAAAATGCCCACTAGAGAGGATATACCTCCAAATGCCGGGTACATTTAAAGACACATATGAAATAAAAGGTTTTTAGTGGAATTGCCTAACCAATAAGGCAATCCAAAGCAAACAGTCTCCCAATATGATATCCAGAAAGTGTGGTTGACAATACAGAGTAAGAAAGTCAAAAATTCAATAAATCACGAAAAGCACAGAAGAAACAATAACTCATTGCATAACTTAATAACTCCAGAGCATTCCAATGAATTGCCAGCAACTGTGGAAAATCCTCCACATTTATAGGGTGGAGGGTAGTTCCTGGTGGGGACTGACAAGTGGCCCCACCTCTTGGAGGACCACCCACAAATAACACAGAGCATAACATAGGCTTAGAAACAGAAACATAAAACGTAAAGAATGCTGCACATCATAGGCAAAAAAAAAATATATAAAACATACAAATAAATCAAAAATGTGCAATAAAGACACAAAGCAAGCATTTGAACCTGAGCTTTGGGAGGAACCCTGTCTGAGATCCTAGTGACATGGAGGGTTGCAATCTCTTATGTTGCTGGCAGTTTGATAATGGCTCTTATCTTAGGTGATGAATACAGATTGATCATGCCTCTTATCTTAGGTGATATATATATATATATAGATATAGATATAGATATAGATATAGATATAGATATAGATATATATAGATATATATATATATATATATATATATATATATATATATATATGATATATATATATATTGGATTATTAAATAATATATGTAAAATAAATAAAATATGATATATTTAGGTAAACTAAAAACAGACCTAACATGGCATTTGTGTCAGAGTTGTATCACTCATAATATAAAATATCATATTTTTTCATAACATTGTTTACGGTATTTTGAAATAAAAAGCGATTAACATTTCTGAAATATGTTGGTAGGGCATTCAGTTTCAGTAGTAAATACATATCCTGTAAAAGATATGGTGCAGTTATGTAGAAAAGAAAATTAAGTGAGTCTGACACACACATTAATAAAAAAGTTTCACTTTTTGCCACTAATTCTGCAGCTTAATGGAGGATTATTAATTTATTTTTATGAACATACTTACAATTTTGAAGCGGTAATGAGCTTTGGACTGATTTTGATGAGCTGTTATTATTAAAATGACATTCAGGCTCATCAGCAATTCATAACAAAGTAAACCATTTTGTATGGCAAAGAACTTAGCATATGCTTGAGGCATTTGAAATTTTGTATAAGTCTAGACACTGAAGTTTCCAAATAGCATGGAGTGAATCACTTTGAAAATCCTAGGTTAAACTGTGGACTAGTTGGTGTATGCATTATGTCATTCACCTGTATGGACTGCTGTTAAAAGCATCGTCTTAGGGGTGATCTGCAGAGGATACCCAGAAACATAATGAGGTTCAGGCAATTGGCCGTCTATACAGCCATCCATCAGGTCACAGTTGTACTGATGAAGGAGCTTTGTATTTTTCTCATTCTTGCACTTAATTGGGAGCCTCTGTGGCATATAGTATTAGAAGTGAGCTTTATGACAGTGTGGTATTACAGAGAGCAATGAGAAGCATTTCATGCAAACCTTCTCGTCATTTTATAAGAGCAAATAACATTGAATGTTATCATTTATTTTTTAAAGCATGGAAAGAGAAATCTATGCAGCAATTACTGTACATAAGATACTCTTTGTTGATCCCAAAGGGTATATAGACATTTGTTAATTACAGTGAAAGTAAAAATAATAAAAACAAACTTGAAATGAAAATAATACATTTGTCCATTATCTTTCTGCAATAGCCATTGTCTTGGGGTGTTCTGATAGCAAAGAACATCATGAAAGCATATGAAACAATCATGCATCTTGAATTACAGTGTATTTGGGATATTTAGCCTAATTGTCAGCATTTCTGTGCATGAGTTCTGTCAGGTACTGACATTAACTTAAAATGCATTTCTTTCTTTTCTTGCCTTTGGGCAATATTACAGTTGATTATGAGCATGATGATCATTTTCACAACCTGTATTTATCTCCTACTGAAAAAATACAGTCCGAAAATATTTCTTTTAATGTGCGTCTCGTCATTTTATTCTGTCTGCTACGGATCTAAATCTTTCCGGTTTGGCTTCACTTGGCAGGATGGATGTGTAGTAACAATTGCCTCACTGCATGCCAGAGCACCTCATCCTGAGACTTACAAACATAACCCACTGAGTTGCCCGGATGTTCTGTCATGGTTAACAGGCAGATTACGGAAGTAAGAATGGATAAGGCAGATGACAGAAACAGTAGGTTCTCTTTCAAAAGTAGCATTTTAAAAGTCAAATTTATTGTATTGTATTATTTGTCTTGAAAGCAGATGTTTGGTCACACCATTTTGCCTCTTGCAGTTTTCTGCAACTAGCTGCAGCTACCCCAGAAACTGAACAGTTAAATTCATCTTTATCAGAGAAGACAGTCATAGTAGTAGGTCTTCACAAAGCAGAGCAATTTATAAAACCCTTGTGGGTGTCTAGTGCATTGTACTTGGGCCTAGCCTGCTTAAACAGTGAAACTCTTCAATTAGGAAGGGGGGTTTCCTGCTGAACCCGGTCGATTTTCATTGCCATTCCTGTCACGTTGCAGATGAACACTGTGGTGATTTACCCAGTGTTTGGTTACCGTGGCTACATAGCTGATGTCAGCCCTGGGACCTCATTACTAACTTTTACTACATGCACATTCCCTCAAGTGGGGAGAAGTAATTTACAGAATTAAAGTATAAAATCCAAAAGTTACTGTTGTGCTATCAAGGTCAAAAATTTTCCATTCTACTCTTTTATTAGTTTTGAGCTTTTTAAAATGCATTTCACGTAGGTTTGGCAAATGATTTCCATTGCCAATATAAGAGGCTCTTTAGGCAATTTGGCCTTCCTTAGCTACTGTATATAGATGCTTTTCTATGTCACATCTTCAGAAAAATGGAGCAGCTTTTGAAATATTGTTGTATTCAGTAATGTTTAGTTAATATTCTTTTAGGAAATGTTTTGGTTATTATATCTTTCCTTCAAGCTAGATATTAAACATTGGAAATCCATTTTTTACTGAAGAGATGTTATATTACCAATTGGCTTATTATTATAAACCAGATTTTCTGTTTTGATTCTGCTGTAATGATTTTTTTCTTTTCCCCTGCTTAATGTTTTGTTTAACTTAATTCAGGCCTATTACGTGATGCTCCTTAAACTGAACACTTAAGTTATACTAAGTGTGTTGTGTAAGTGATGTTAAGGAAATGCTGTTTAAGTAGGAGTATGCGTTTGTGTGTGAACTGGCCATGCTAAGGGATGGCATTCTGTCCTGAGATGTTTCTTTCATGTACCCAGTGCTGCCAGGATAGGATCTAGCACCCCACATTATGCAGAATAGGGTCACATGGATTTGATAATGGTATATTATGAAAGATGCTTAGCGTGACACTCTGCTTACTGTTGTCTTCAGAAATGGGCAATCCACCAAAAACAGAAAGTTTGCTTTGTAGTAATTTGTGGTTTTTGCAGCATTTATAAAAGAAAATGTAGTATTTGTGTAAAGCAGTTTGTGTTTTATATGACCTTTGTTGGTAGGGTCATGTCTGTCCTCTGCCTAATTTGGAATGATAAGTCTTCATACAGTAAATTGTGCTTTACATAAACATTAACAGAAAATGTGCTGATAACTCTTTGCATTAATTAATGCTTTGGTATAGCATTTTTATAATGATTAAATCTAGGTGGTCCTTCTAGAAACTTGTTCTGTCTATTTTGACTCAGTAAAGTCAATAATCTGCAGCAGATTATACTGTGTGCTTCATGTATGTTTTTATATGTATATACTCTGTCTCTGTATAAATGTCTCTCTCTCTCTTTCTCTGTGTGTGTGTATATATTTATTTATTTATATATATAATGTGTGTGTATGTGTGTGTGTGTGTGTGTGTATATATATATATATATATATATATATATATATATATATATATATATATACAGTGGTGTGAAAACTATTTGCCCCTTCCTGATTTCTTATTCTTTTGCATGTTTGTCACACAAAATGTTTCTGATCATCAAACACATTTAACCATTAGTCAAATATAACACAAGTAAACACAAAATGCAGTTTTTAAATGATGGTTTTTGTTATTTAGGGAGAAAAAAAATCCAAACCTACATGGCCCTGTGTGAAAAAGTAATTGCCCCTTGTTAAAAATAACCTAACTGTGGTGTATCACACCTGAGTTCAATTTCCGTGGCCACCCCCCAGGCCTGATTACTGCCACACCTGTTTCAATCAAGAAATCACTTAAATAGGAGCTGCCTGACACAGAGAAGTAGACCAAAAGCACCTCAAAAGCTAGACATCATGCCAAGATCCAAAGAAATTCAGGAACAAATGAGAACAGAAGTAATTGAGATCTATCAGTCTGGTAAAGGTTATAAAGCCATTTCTAAAGCTTTGGGACTCCAGCGAACCACAGTGAGAGCCATTATCCACAAATGGTAAAAACATGAAACAGTGGTGAACCTTCCCAGGAGTGGCCGGCCGACCAAAATACCCCAAGAGCGCAGAGACGACTCATCCGAGAGGTCACAAAAGACCCCAGGACAACGTCTAAAGAACTGCAGGCCTCACTTGCCTCAATTAAGGTCAGTGTTCACGACTCCACCATAAGAAAGAGACTGGGCAAAAACGGCCTGCATGGCAGATTTCCAAGCGTAAACCACTGTTAAGCAAAAAGAACATTAGGGCTCGTCTCAATTTTGCTAAGAAACATCTCAATGATTGCCAAGACTTTTGGGAAAATACCTTGTGGACTGATGAGACAAAAGTTGAACTTTTGGAAGGCAAATGTCCCGTTACATCTGGTGTAAAAGGAACACAGCATTTCAGAAAAAGAACATCATACCAACAGTAAAATATGGTGGTGGTAGTGTGATAGTCTGGGGTTGTTTTGCTGCTTCAGGACCTGGAAGGCTTGCTGTGATAGATGAAACCATGAATTCTACTGTCTACCAAAAAATCCTGAAGGAGAATGTCCGCCATCTGTTCGTCAACTCAAGCTGAAGCGATCTTGGGTGCTGCAACAGGACAATGACCCAAAACACACCAGCAAATCCACCTCTGAATGGCTGAAGAAAAACAAAATGAAGACTTTGGAGTGGCCTAGTCAAAGTCCTGACCTGAAACCAATTGAGATGCTATGGCATGACCTTAAAAAGGCGGTTCATGCTAGAAAACCCTTAAATAAAGCTGAATTACAACAATTCTGCAAAGATGAGTGGGCCAAAATTCCTCCAGAGCGCTGTAAAAGACTCATTGCAAGTTATCACAAACGCTTGATTGCAGTTATTGCTGCTAAGGGTGGCCCAACCAGTTATTAGGTTCAGGGGGCAATTACTTTTTCACACAGGGCCATGTAGGTTTGGATTTTTTTCTCCGTAAATAATAAAACCATCATTTAAAAACTGCATTTTGTGTTTACTTGTGTTATATTTGACTAATGGTTAAATGTGTTTGATGATCAGAAACATTTTGTGTGACAAACATGCAAAAGAATAAGAAATCAGGAAGGGGCAAATAGTTTTTCACACCACTGTGTGTGTGTATATATATATATATATATATATATATAATGTATATGTATAGTGGCAGTAGTGGACCCTTGAACCCTCAGGTACAACTCCAGACACCAGGTAAAAGTCCACGACCTTTTTATTTTCTTTTAACACAGTGCACCAAGCACCCTCCACACTACTCATTCAATAAATCAATAACTAATACAATAACCACTCCCCATCGCCCAGACACTTTGCTCCTCTACCTCCCAGCACAGCTCAGCGTCTGGACTGAGGCACTGTCCTTTTATAGCCCCTGACCCGGAGGTGTTCCTGTCCCAACAGTCCACAGTTCCTTATTCCTTCCGGGTCAGGGCAAACAGTCCTTTTCTTCAACCCGGGAGCACGTCGTTCCTTCCTATCACGTGACCATGACGTACTCCCGGGTCATAGGGCACAAAAGAGCCCATAAGCCCCCCCACAGTGACTCCTGGTGGCCCCCAAGGTATCCAGCAGGGCTGTGTATAAACACTACAAGGTCCATAAGGCCCTGCTGGACCTCTGGGCACGATCCTGCTGTCGGGAGAGCTCCTCCTGGCGGCCTGGGGGTGCGGACCGGCATGGAAAGCCGGCAATCCTCCACTATTTCTTAAACATGGAGCCTGCTCTACTAACAGCTAATCACTCAACATCTATCACTCAGACATGATGAAGAATTTACTTGGTATTCAACCAAACTTTACAGTGGGCAAATCTATATTGTAAGTGATTTTGACTGTGGAATAGATGAAGGTGACAGACATAGTGGTTCTAGTGATACCTGAGCAAGAAAGTGGTATCAGTTTACTCCGGTGGTATTCACATTTCCCAGATTACAATCCAGTAAAGCATCAATGCACTGCAGTCAGGATTTTGCATCATTTTGTATATCATCATCAGTTGCAAACTGCTTAACATCAGAGTGCTTTTTCAAAAGATTATGATGATCATGATGATGTAACTACAATTTCCAGGTTATTAGATGAACTTATTATGCATTGAAATCTAAGTAATAAATGTACACCTCAGTATTAACATTTTCAGTGCACCACCTATTGGGATTTATTTTTTAATGCATCTAGTTATAAAATGCATTGCATTTGTCGTTCCAACAAATGACACATCACACACCTTTCTAGTAATAAAATACATTTTTACAAATGCTTGTGCTGCGCCATCTGTTGGAATAACAAATGCAATGCATATGTTTCTGTTTTGCGCCATTGAGTATGGGATTTATAAAAGTAACATTGATGTTTATGATTTGCCATCTTTTGAAATGACATAGACATAGCTACTGGACTGACACTAAGATACACAGGTACACAGACACTTGTCCTTTTATTAAGGTGGATGTTGCAGCACATCCAATTTAATGTGTGGTAACAACTTTCAAGATGTGTTTGTAGTACATAGACTGTCATTTTCAAGCATCAAGATGAATGGTCTACCGGTACTTAATGGCATATGGCACACAGAATTTGGATCACATTCAGCAGTTCTACTGTGTTCACCACAAGTTTGGTGAAATCACCATAATGTTCAAGAACTTCATTGAACACTACAAAATATATTGAAACCAATAGGGAATGAGGAACTGAACTAGTTTTGAGTGAATTATAATGGTGTAATTGTCTTTTAAGTGACACTGAAGGCTAGTGAAGCATCAACTAATTCTGCTGTGCTGATTACTATGGCTAAAAATGTGATCTGAGCTGTGAGGCACAACTACTGCGCCACTGGGCCTCAAACACAAAAAGACCCAATGGGAATAAATACCACAAACAAACTACTGAAAACAGCTAAAAACTAGCAATAAGTAAATAATATAAAGATAACTGCAATCACAAAGTTACAGTCTTGGGGCACACATTAGCTGTGTCATGAGGCAATGGTTTAGGACTGGCTTGCTCCAATGTCTAAAGCACGGGTGTCAAACTCCGGTCCTGGAGGGCCACAGTGGCTGCAGGTTTTTATTTTAATTATCTTCTTCATTAGTGACCAGTTTTTTGCTGCTAATTAACTTATTTTGCCTTAGTTTTAATTAACTTTACTCAGGCCCCTTAGTTGCCTCTTTTTCCTTAATTAGTAGGCAAACAATAATGAGACACAAAACAAACTGCCACATGACCAGCTCACCTGTGCCCATCACACAATATCTGAAAATAAAGAAAGGTGAAGGTCTCGGTAAGACTGATCTCTCAGTTCACCAAAACATTTTGACCGTGTTCTTAGGAAAAACAGAAAATTAATAGTTTGGGAAATGACTGCTGTGGCAGAATGAGAGCAGCAACAAGCCATAGAATTAAATAACAAGTTTAATTAACGGCAAGAATCAGCTTCTCATTAATAGATTGGTTGGAGTGAAACTGGTTGAACTTTGAAATCCCAGTTTAGCTGGTCATCTATTGGCTCATTTCACATCTCATTTCTGTTTGGCAGCCATTTAATGAAGAAAGGAATCAATTCAGAGGACTGAATCCTTAAAAACAATGCTATTAAAATGAAGAGAAAATGAGTTAATTATAAATGAAAACTGGTCACTGATTAGGAAAAGCTTTAGAATGAAAACCTGCAGCCACTGCGGCTCTCCAGGCCTGGAGTTCGTCATCCCTGGTCTAAAGTCACGGCTACAGTATTTGTGTAAATGCTTTGTAGTTTTTTTTTAATCTATCAAGAAGAAAGAAATACTTTGTAAATAGTAAATGAAGTTGTATTTTTTTCACACATGTGGGATGGAAATTGGCTGGAGTACTGATTGGATTGTGATTGCAACGACTTTACAGTAGGCCTGTGTGAAATTTTCTGAACATGGCAGCTTTAGCTCTGTGTTGTCACACTGGCTTTGCAAAGCATCAGGGAGCTCTGGGGAAAAATAAACCAGCCTAAGATTAAATTTCTAAGAAAGTAGTCTGTAAACAGGGTCACACTCGAGCACAGCATACTCACTGCAAGAAACACTTTTGCAAATTGAGTGGATGTTCAGTCAAAGTCTTTACTAGTCTGAAACATTTTCAGACAAGTCACACAAACTCCATGTTTAAAGAGAGTGGATTTGTCAAATGCTTTCCTTTTTTAATATGTTCACATATAAACAGAGAGATAGAGTCCCTGTTCCATACATGTTTATTTTTCCTTTTTGTTAAATGAAATTTGTTCATTAACTATCTCCACTATATGTCGTTTGGAGGCTATTAAAGTTAAACATCATCTAGATATTTGAGCAGTGAAACAGCATTCTCACAGTCAGATGGTCCATGTATCGCCACAGTGTCATGTCTAACATTGTCGAAATCTATATATTACCATCAAGGTATGCCATCAAATCATTTTTGTTTCAGTGCCTGGTTAACATCAGATTTTGGAATGAGGTTTATGACTTATGTACACTATATTAATTATTTATTACTATATGCCCTTATGTGTATTGTTATTACACACCTGCCACAATTTTTTTTTTTAATATTAATGATAAAAACTTGTTTTAGTTTAATTTCCTTTGTATATATATTGAGCGGGCGGCACAGTGGCGCAGTGGTAGCGCTGCTGCCTCGCAGTTAGGAGACCCGGGTTCGCTTCCCGGGTCCTCCCTGCGTGGAGTTTGCATGTTCTCCCCGTGTCTCCGTGGGTTTCCTCCGGGCACTCCGGTTTCCTCCCACAATCCAAAGACATGCAGGTTAGGTGGATTGGCGATTCTAAATTGTCCCTAGTGTGTGCTTGGTGTGTGGGTGTGTTTGTGTGTGTCCTGCGGTGGGTTGGCGTCCTGCCCAGGATTGGTTCCTGCCTTGTGCCCTGTGTTGGCTGGGATTGGCTCCAGCAGACCCCCGTGACCCTATTTGGATTCAGCGGGTTAGAAAATGGATGGATGGATATATATTGAGCATTGGTTCAATTGCTACATTATATCTGCTTTTGACTACAAATACTGTCACATATAGTATAATTTTTCCACAGGAAGTAATTTTCTCAGTCAAGTATATATGAGTATTATTAGCATTTGTGGATAGCTGGGCACATTTTTCGGCTCATTTAAGTGTCTTGTGTTCATTTGGAAGTTTGATTTTTGTCTTTTTTTTTCTGTTTTGGACATTATTAAGCCACTTTTCACATTCTGATTTCAGTAAGTCATTCTTTTGTATATATAGTACCTGATGACATAAATTAAGTGTGTCAAAAAATGTACGAAACAGACGTGTCTATGACAAGTGACGAAGTTTAAATACACTGTACTGGTTATCACAAAACTTGGCACTTATGGCATAGATCATTCAATTAGATACGTTTCTGACCAAAACAAAAATCAACCCAAAAATCTGTGTGAGTCACTGTTAAACATTCAAATGCATTACAGTCAACCCTCGTTTATCGCGGTTAATCCGTTCCAGACTCTGCCGCGATAAATGAATTTCCGCGAAGTAGAAACCATATGTTTGTATGGTTATTTTTATATATTTTAAGCCCTTATAAATTCTCCCACACTGTTAACATTATTAGAGCCCTCTAGACATGAAATAACACCCTTTAGTCAAACGGTTAAACTGTGCTTCCATCACAAGACAGAGATGGCAGTTCTTTCTCACAATTAAAAGAATGCAAACATATCTTATCTTCAAAGGAGCAGCCATAAGAAAAGCAAACAATCAAAAAATCATTACGTACTTTTAAGTATACAGAAGCACCGCGATAAAGCGGCATTTTGTCGAGGAGCGTCCTATCTTCTAGGCAAACAGCCACTGCGTAAACAGCCCCCTCTGCTCACACCCCCTCCGTCAGGCAGAGAGAGACAGAGAGAAGCAAACAAAACAAGCGCCACGCGGGAAGCATATCTTTTAGCATTGAGGAGTTTTAGTTAATATGTAATACATGCTCTGATTGGGTAGCTTCTAAGCCATCCAACAATAGCGTCCCTTGTATGAAATCAACTGGGCAATCAAACTGAGGAAGCATGTAACCTAAATTAAAAGACCCATTGTCCGCAGAAAGCGGGGAACCAACGAAAAATCCGTGATATATATTTAGATGTGCTTACATTTAAAATCCGCGATAGAGTGAAGCCGCGAAAGTCGAAGCGCGATATAGCGAGGGATTACTGTACTGCATTAAAGGTAAAAGTAAATACGCTAAACATAAGTGACATTTCCATTGCTATTTTATTTTGCTCACCTTATACTGTAGTATAGTGAACTGGTAAGTCCGTTCTTTTTTCCTAAGAGCTTGGCGCTAATGAAAGTTGCTTTATTGTTAGAGTAAGACTATGATACGTTGACAGATATGTATTGAGTGTGCAGGTTCTCTTTTTGTTCACTTGGATTCTTCCGAAAATCAACAGACATGCTGTTGGGTTTACTTTAGGTTGTGTGTGATTTTTGGATGCCTGTGCATGGCTGACCAAGTCTTACAAAGTGCTGTAGATCACTAATGCCTGTTTCCTGTATTATTGCTATTTCTGCTGGAATTATGTGTGGTTCTTTACGGAAAAATACAGCTTTATAACGAATACGTGAATAACTATTATTTAAATATTTTATATTCCCATTCTGTGGTATTTTATGTTTTCTTAGTTTCATCCCAAACACATACATGCCAGATTAACTGGCAGCTCGATTGTGTGGCATATGCATACGTGTGCCCTGCAATGATAGACAGAGGCCCATCCGTTGATAATTTCTGGTTTACATCCAATTCTGTCAGATGCACTCTGGGTTCCAGTGACCCTGAAGGACATAAGCAAGTCTGAAAATTAATTGCTGGATTACCGTGTTTCCCCGAAAATAAGACAAGTGTCTTATATTAATTTTAGGTCCAAAAAATGCTCTAGGGCTTATTTTCGGGTAGGGCTTATTTTTAATTGAAATCCAAAACAGTAAAGTACATTTATTTCTGTTCAACAATTCTACGGTACAAACTACTGGTACGTTAACGCCTGTTCAACAATCAAATCAACATGTACGGTATTCATGTTCTACAAACTACTGAATCAGGGGGTACCCAAAAGAATCCGCAATATCTCCACGCTGGACGGAGCCCCCGGAGCACACACCTCCCCCGCCACGGTAGGCAAGCACAGAACAACTTACTCCGAGGTAGAGCCCCAAGTTTCAACCTCGTTTCCTGCCGTTTTCGATCCCTGCGGCCAGCGCGTGGCCGTGAACCCCCATCTCCCGCTGGGGAAAAACACCACACTTCACCACTTCCCAAATGAGAAAAGATTTTTCTCACCTAAAAAAGGTGAAATTTAGCACCCCTCCCCAGCAGGAAACAAAAGCCCACAGCCGCACGCTGACCATAAAGAACGAGAAGAAGCAAAAAACGAGGTTGAAAGCTGTTCCACACTCACCCATTGCAGCAGGAAAAATGTGCACCCCAAAAGCCCCGGCCAGCGCAGCACTACTGGTATCACGGACTCCCTTGAGCACCCCCTCCAATGTTAACTCTGGTTTAACAATCAACATGTATTCATGTCATACAAACTACTGTACATTAACTCCTTTTACATTTATTCAAATACAATCATGTCATCTTCCAGAATATCATCATAAATCTCTATATCTGAACCTGTAATTCCTTCTTGGATTTCTTTTGACTCTAATTCCTTTAGAATTAATGGCCCCAATCACTCATGTGCTGCAATACTGCTCTCCTTAAATGAAGACTTCTTGTCCAGGTAACCTGCTCATAGTGCATTGGCAACACTTTATCCCATGAATTCTTCAGCCAAGTCACCACCTCTTGCAGCGTAGGCTTCACAGAGTTCCCCCGCTGATTTCTGTCCATTCTATTTTCAATGTAATCATTGACTTCTATTCGCAAATGGTCCTTGAATGGCTTGTTTATTGCAATGTCAAGTGTAACCAGGGCAGCTTTTAGGACAGATGCAAAAATGGCGGATTAGCAGTAGGTCTTATTTTAGGGGGAGGGTTTATATTAGCGGTACATCAGAAATTACTGCTAGGCCTTACTTTCGGGGAAACATGGTAATTATTGTGTTATGCCATTTATGAAGTGATTTCATTTTTATCAGTTTAGAATTTTCACTCTGGTTATTAAACATTTGCAAAATATGTTTTCTTAATTAGTTTTTTTTTTAAGCATTATCAACTTATGATTCATCTTCTGTTTTATCTTTTTAGTTATATTTTGCAGTCATGTTTTGAAGGATATTTCATAGCCAATTATTGGTAGTGTTTTGTTGTAATTATATCTTTAGACAGGTATATTCTGGTTGAGAAGCTTTTATCTAAACATATACAGTACATTTTGCTTTTTGTTTGAATAAACAAAAATTATCATTCTTGAATGCAATCTGTGGCAGAAAAATATCTTTGCTTGAATATCTCCTTGCCTATTTAATGTACAGTATTAACTTTCTTATGGCAAGAATAATACATATATTTAATGCAAGAAATTTTCAGTTGCTGACTTTGAGAGCTAGCACATTCATTATACTGAAAATGATAAAATTCACACACTGTGGCTTAAACCAAAAACAGCACCAGTTCATCTTCTAGCAATATGCAAACATTTTAAAATGTTTAAAGTGCATTTCATGTCAGCTTTATTTTCAAGAACACAAACCCGAATGAGGTAGTAGTGAATTTAGACAATTTATGGGTTTACCGTGGTTTGACTTCTTAAATTTATTCCAAATGAACTCTAAAAATCTTGTTTTTCTCTATTGCTAAAATGGCAGTAGAAATTTACTTTAGTTCTTGATTTTCATATTTAGGATGTAATATCATTCTGTATATGCAATAACATTTATGCTATCCCGCTGTTCTACTACAATGCTAAAAGAGTCATAATCTTCATTTAGCTAGCATTTTTAATGAATAAGTCCTATATTTCTGTCAGAATGCGCATTTTCATTTTATTGTGTTTAGTAATGGTTTGCCAAATTTATTTGAACATTTAAGCAACAGCCACTTTGCATGTAATTTATGTTTTAATGTTTCCTGGCCTTGCATCTTCTTCTTTAATATTCAGACCATATTTACTCCTTTGTGATCACACTTCGTACAAGCCAATGATCCACTGATGCAAATAGACCTAGAAAAAGGCAAGTGATGGAAGGGACATCAGAAA
Organism: Polypterus senegalus; assembly: GCF_016835505.1. Taxonomy (NCBI): domain Eukaryota; kingdom Metazoa; phylum Chordata; class Cladistia; order Polypteriformes; family Polypteridae; genus Polypterus; species Polypterus senegalus. The sequence continues at coordinate 139,104,858 of NC_053154.1, read as the reverse complement.
AAGAAATATATACATTTATAGAAAAAAAAATTCCTGACGTGTTTTAGTTCTACTTTACCTCATTAAGGGCCAAACCACATGAGTCATAAATGATGCAGAGGTTCAAAATGATTTGTTTTGTTGTGGGTAAGCCTGGCCGATTCACATGATTGACTAGTCAATAACACTGCTGGTCAGCACTTTCCATTTTAGCAACACTCAGTAAACCTGTTAATATGAGTTCAATATCAGTTATCTATTTGGGAACTGGGGTGATCATAGCTAAAACAGATGTCTCTCCTAATGGCAAGATGCATAACTGTTATCGTAGAGTTTTTATCTCTGGCTTTAGTTTTTTTTTGTCTATTGTTAGTTTTGTTGTTTTACTGTGTGTTTTTAGTTATTTCCTTTTTTCTTTCAATAAGTATTTTTTCTGTCTTTCAATTATTTTGTAATTTTCCTTTCTCTTTAAGTAATGTCCATTTAGTTGGTTATCTGTTGTGCTTTTGTATATTGAAGACAAGAAGATGGATTCCCCTGAAACTTTAGCCGTGTAGATTGTCCTTGGCCTAAATAATGGCCTTAAATTCTTCAGCCTATAGATCCTACATGTGTTCTTTGGCTGGTTTTTGGATGCCTTTTCTCTTTTTTGATTTTGTAAGTTTCTTGATTTGATTCTTTAGTTTATGAAGTTTTGATCTTGTCTTTTTTGTTTCGGATTTTTGCTATCCAGAGATATTGGTTGCCTCTTTAAGGCATCCTTTTGTATAGTTCCCCAAATATTTTTGGAATGTATTCTTTTCTGCCTTGGAGTTTCTTGGTTAGGCCTACATTGTATTTCAAGGCCTCCTTTCAGTTTGTGGGCCCAATGGTGGGAGTTTTGAAGCCTTTTTCAGTTTATTATATAATGCAAATATTCATAAACCTGTTTAATTTAGCTTAGGACCATTTAGGGTGGTGTTACGGGACAGCTGGTGTTTATCCCAGCACCACTGGATGCAAGGTAGGAAAGAGCTCTTGTCAGAGTGCCTGTCCATCCCAGGGCCCATTCATGTACACAATCATACTCTCAGTAATGCAGAGCCAACATGCAATCAACAGTCACTTAACCTGCACATCTATGGGAAGAAAACTACAGCAAAAATGTTTAAATTGGGGGCTGATGTTCTTCAAAAATGATTTTTTCTGATTATCATTACGTGGCCTCAAGTACTTTTTAAATTAACATAACTAAATTGAACTAGTCCAGTATCGGTGTAATTGGAACTGGTGCTACAGTTCTCAGCCATTGTAGTGAGCAGCTGGCAGGTGGTATGTAAGAAAACACAAAAAGGGGGCAAGAGGGCCTCAAAGAGGACTATGAGTTACACTGTGGACAAACCTGTGCCTAACATTTAGTTTTAATATTTTTTTTATATTAATCAACAGCAAAAATATTTTGTTTCATATAGAGTTGACAATATTTGGTAACCTTTGGCCTTATCAAAAGCTTAGTCCAGAAAGGAAAACAGAACTGCACAGCTATGAAGCAGATTCAGCCTTTAAATTGACCTGGAGCCATTTGTGAGTTATTTTTTTGTGTGTTTTGATCATACATTGTATGTTACTTGTGAGTTAAATTTCTCCAACACAAAAAACTATCAATCATTCCTTGTTAAAATTCTGGAGGGACTAGAGGTACCATGTGCCATTTGATCACATATTCCTCAGTAGTCCACTATAGTTAAGCATTTGCTTTGATTAATAAACCTGCTGTTATCTAAATTCTTGCTGTGTGACTACTGTTAGCAGAAGCCAAGATTCAAGGTGATGCTCCACTTTGCAGCACTGGGTTTATATTATTGCGGGCTGTGACCAAGTGGTATAACATTTTGGGTGGCCTTGACTTTAAAAAAAAAAAAAAAAAGGTTAAGGAATCCTTGAACTTTCCCTACAGACATGGGAGAAATGTGAATTCCACATTGACAATAACTGGGCATGAGATCTGACCGCAGAACAATAGATCTGTGAGGTGGTGTATATATTTACAAAAATGTTTTAAGTAAGGAAAATTCAATAATTTTATATTAATTATTTATTTAAGAGTCTCTGTAGCTCACATTGTGAAGAGGGGGGCTGAACACACCCTAAGGAGATATGGTCACTCCTCCGAAATCCCCTATTAAACAGTGATACAATGGGAAACAAATACAGTTTTTTTCTCTTTGCTCAATCAGCTGCTGGCTTGCTGCTGCTGCTGTGCCACTTGATCTGCATCTTGAGTGGTGCTTTGTCTTCTACTCTTTGTTTTTTATTTCCAGCCCCGAGTGTGGTTAAATCTCTTGGCACAAAGTCTCGTCTCGCAGGATGTGAGTTCTTGATATTTTTTAGTTTATAAGTTAAAAACTGAATAAGAATCTGAAAATCTAACAATATCACATTAAAGTTCGATAAATTCTGAAAAGAATGATACCAAACATATATATGTAGGTTTTAAAATAAGCCAGATTTAAAGCGTGACATAAAAAGTCATATAAAATCGTTGCACAAAATCATTCCACTTTTAGGCTTAGGATTTTATAAATATATAGGGTAGATATTACTTTTATAGAAACCGGTTTTAAAGGTGCTCTATTAAAGAAACGTCTTGTGTATGTTATTGCATTAAACATTTGTTGATGCTATACATATGCAGTATGCATATGGTATGTTCTACAGATATGATTCTCTATTTGCTTAAACCAGAAAAGACAACTCTGCTAATTTTTTTGCAGTATAGAGAATATAGAATGCATAATACAGTGACAACAATTTTTAAGGAAATTGGAAGAATCTGTTCATTTAAAAAACAAAATTCTTATTGTTTAAAATTTCACATTCAGATGACCTTGTCTTTAAATGGGAGAGGAAATCAGAGCAAATGAAACAAACATAAACAAGCAAATTGAGGGGATATCACTTCCATACAGTCTTCATCCTTGTGAATCTGTTACTAAAAAATTGTGCTTCAGATACCAAGGGGATCCAAATTCTAGCATTTTTTTGGTCTGACATATAAAGTGTTCTGTTATGTGTTTAAAATATGCATTAGTATTTAAAAGTTTGGAAACACCCAAATGTTTTTGAAATGTATACTTTTTTTATCAGGATATCATTAAATTGGTTTTAAAAATATAGCCACAACATTACTAATGTTGCAATTGGCCATCACTGCTTGAAACTACATGTTTATAATTTGTTATCCAGATATTACAATAAAGTCCTTTTTAGCTTCCATTACATCCATCCTTCCATTATCCAACCCGCAATATACTAACTACAGGGTCACGGGGGTCTGCTGAAGCCATTCCCATCCAACACAGGGCACAAGGCAGGAAACAAACCCCGGGCAGGGTGCCAGCCCACCACAGGCTTCCATTACATCAGTGTCCTAATGATAAAGGTGATTAATGAAAGATTTTTTAACACGTTAAATGCCATGGTGACAATTGTTGAATTTGTTTCAGATACCATTGATCAATTAAGATTTTTTTTCTAATATACTAGTTAATTATTAAGCAAAAGTCACAATAAAAAATGTTTCTCTAAAAAATATCTGTTCGAATGAACCTTTAAAATTCCCATATTTGCCAATCAATGTGTTTAATGGTTAGGGAAACCATTTCAGAGGTGGGTAAATTTATAAATATATCTGGTTGTCCAGATACTCTTTCTGGTAGCCCAGCTTACATACAGGGATGGGGTTATCTGCAACCTTTTACAGCAATGTTTATTTCTAAAGTATTGTTGCACACAAGCGCCTAGAACTCCATCTTCTATGACAATAAAACACAATTGGATTCTTGGAAGAGAATGTGGTATTGATGTGTGTGTGTTGATCAGTGTATACAAAATATTTTATCAAAAATGAACTGAACACTGCATTCATATTGTGTTCCTAAAATTTGTTTTCAGGTCTCATTTAGACCACATAAATGAATTTCTGTGTCAAAAACATAACCACTTTGACTTTCCACATTATTCTGAAGTGTACTGCTCCCTTTACAGTGTCATACACCTTTAATTGAACACAGACAGTGATTTTATAATTAAATCTATTAAAGTTTGTCACATTTGAAACCATCACACTGAGATTTAAAACAAATGCCCTTCTTTTCTCCATTAAATGGGCCCGTGTATTAGTAAAGATAAGATTTAGGACTGAAAAAGCATTTACACCCTGTGAAGTATTTGGGTTAATAGTAAGGAGAGTTTTCACAACCTGCAGTAGACCTCTTAGGAGCCCTGAGTATATATTAGTTAATGGTGTACATCTTATTTTATAATGAGATTCCTCTTGTGCCCCTTTTTGTGACTATATAAGCAGTGGTAGAAAGTAAAAAATTACATTTACATTTGTTACTGTACTTAAGTAGATCTTGTAGGGAATTAGATTAAATTAGATTAGATGCATACATTTTGGGTGTCATAGATCAGGATCTGGAAGCACAAAGTATGTTAGTAAATGACATAATGGCCATGCATTTTTTTCTGACTCAGTAAATGGACACATCTCAATACATGGTGGTGTGCTGGTCCAGTGTATTGGCTATAGTGTTCTTGATCCTGTCTCTCAGCTGTAGTGACATATGGAAGACATAGCTGAAGTTCTAAGTGTAGTATTGGCAGCGACGCACTACAGTATAAAAAAGAGACTGTACTATACATTACTGGTCACATTTAGAAGAGATGTTCAGTCGTATGGCCATAAGACAAAACCACTTCATTATGCAGCGTTAACTGCACACCAAAAGCTGATAAGTTACCTTCATACAAGAACTCTTCTTCAGATTTACCAAACCACATGGAAGTAAGTTGATTTTTTTAAACTTGTGAGAAATTCAAAACATAGCACAAATGATCAAAAAATATTACAGTTAATTGGATTGGAAAATACCACAGTAAGTTTCTGATATCCCCTTCTTGTCACGAACAAAGCAGTGTTCTGCTTTCTGAAAAGATAAGCTAGCATGACAGACAACTTTTTTTTAAAAAAGGTGCTCCCCTTCATTACATAATGTGAGGTACATTTAGCACCGTTATTAAAACATGTATAGTGGGCATTGGGCATTTAGCAGGAACTATCGGGCTAAGAAGAATGGTGCTTGCAAAATATTTGGGTTTAGAAAATTTCAGTGCCAAGAACTGTAATAAAGCCTGCCTTTGATTGTGCATGCGACACTCCCCAAAGGCTTCACCTTCTTTGACTTTATACGGACGACACACTCATAATGTATTTGTCTAAGCACACATTTCAACTAAAAAAAAGAATTGACAAAATAAAAGTAGTTCTGATTTATTACTCCTGTAAAACCTGTCTGCATAATACTTTTTACATATTTAAGGGGGTGCAGCTCGGCCACTAAAATTTTACTGTAGCTTATTAATCGTCGTTCTACTTTGTAATTGTGAAATAGCATAGCAATTATGGTTTACGTTTTAACAATTTGCTCTTTTACATTGGTTCAATGCCGATTATACTTGCTTAAAGTCAACATGATTCAAAAGCCTTTTAGTCACTAATGCGTTTGATTTGCAAAACTGTTTTTCTTTATTGGAGTCTTTGCTGTCTTAAATTATACTTTACAATGAAAACTACATTTTGCATTGTCACTTGATATTTAGAGATGATCTGATTTACTTGCTTACCATACATTCATTTTCCTGATGTTATTTTTTACACATTTCAGTTTTTGAAATATTTAGGTTACTTCAGTGATGTTGGTGTAATAGGCTAAGATGAGTGTGGTCATAAGTATATGCAGGTATGACCCCTCCAATAAAAGTAACTAGTCCCAGGACCTCATAGAGCATGAACTGGTTGTTGAAGTTACTGTTTGTCTGTGATGGCACTGTGTCATTTGTCATCATACCCTTGCCTTGTACCATGAAGTTCTGTCTGGTAATTTTATACAACAAAAGTATCTCCCCCAAGTAGCTTAAAAGTACAGTTAATAGGGTGAAACCTAAATATCACACAAAAAGGACAGAACTTGCTAAATCCCTTTAATGTTTTGCCTGCATTTTATAACACACTGTTTGCATTTTGGAAGTTTGTTTAGAATGACAAAACAAAGTAAATTACTAATAAACAGATCGTTGACACAAATACTTTTTGGGGAGTAGCATTATAGTTTTCATTTTTCAAAACCCAGCTGTATGCTTAGTTTTCATATGAACAACAATGACAAGCTATGAATGCAGCAAACCCATTGGAATCAGTAGTTTGTAGGAAATCACAACTAACCTTGAAATAAAATGTGTGGATGTAGTTGCTTAATATAAAATAGCATCATAGCTAAAGTGGTTAATCCACAAGCATAACCTGAATGTGGAAAATGAAGCAAAAAAATGACAACCCTACACTTCTTATAATCCCATCTAGTAATCATAAAACTAGTCATGTATACTGGCTATGTAGTAGTGCAGGCAAATGTTTGTGGACTATCAGAGCACATTGTAATAGCAAACTAATCACTCCGCCATTTGTTTCTTCCAGCCTCCATCATTTTTGTCCAGTTTAGAACCACATACTTAGTGGTGAATGCAAACTCATGATTAAAATAGATAAGGCAGTTGTGGAAGTCTTATGGCCAGACACCTCTTTTTTTATAACAGCACAAAAAACGAAGCTCAAATCCATATAGCATGAGCATGTTTTCTCAGTGTGCATCATGAAACATTTCCCATATGAGAGCTGCTAAAAACTCTGTGCTGTATCTTTTATTCTGTCTTCCTCACCAATTACATCCTTCTCTCTTTATTCTTTAGTCTTCATTGTATTGCTATGACTCCTAACTGGTGTTTGGTAGTTACAATACGTAAGGCTTTGCATAAAGTTTGCAATTGTGGTGTATCATTGGCAGAAGTAACAATGTATCCATCTCGCAGATTTTTAAGTAAAAAGTATAGACAGAATGCAAAAAGATTTTTAACTTTAGCTTTCGGAAAGTGATCTTCTTGGAGCATTGCCACATGGGCCAAATAGTATTGCATGATACAGTGAGTACGAATATCCATACATGTCTGTGACACATGACCACATGAAATAGAAAAAGATCTATCATTAAAAATACTGCATTGTATTTATTTTTTATCATAAGCTTTAAACCCTCTTCTAATATTTAAAGTATTCCTTGGATCATTTACTACACAACTGCAGATATACTGTAGTCATAGCAAAGAAATGGGTCACTGGCATTACAGTGCCTAGCAATGGAATGCCGTTATAGAATACTAAATATGTTTGCAATGAGCAAATTACACATTTGTAAATCTGTTACATTTGAAATGAGTCACATCACTTTCTAAAGAGAAAGTAATTATTTATGATCAGAAAAGGTGATCATTTGAGAAATGTAACTGATATTGTGAGCATGCCGTACCAGACTGCTCAGTTATTTATTAGGTAGATAATGATGAAGAGTTCAAGAAACAGGAAACATTTGTAGACTAGGACTGACTGCAGGAGCATATAAACTATAAGTAGAAAACACTAGCAAAGCTAACCAAAGCGTTTGTGGTAAATCAGAAGTGTAAGGAACAGAAACAGAAATGTCAACATTATAATAATCTAATTAAGTAACATTCAATAAAACACAGAAATAAACAAAATATTAGAAACAAAATTAATTTGGATATAACGCAACCACCGGCACTTACAACGCAACAGAAGACTCCCAAAGTGTGCCATCAGTGCCTTGGTCAGAGGCCATATTTGCTACATGAGACTAATTTACCAAAAAGGAATTTCATGGGAAAACATGTTTAACCAACATTATTTCTTATTAATTATAAGTTTAAATTTTGCCAATTTTAATCAGTTCAGGAGTATTATTGTTTAAAAGAACACTTTGTTGAAAAGATATATTATTTTTTGCCAAGTATTTTTGCTTTAATAATCACTTTATCATTTGCTGGTTCTTTTATAGATTATAATATTTTCATGATGCAGTTAATGTGTATATTGCATACAAAAGTTTAGCATTCTGCCAATCCATGTGTTTTGTTTTTTGTTTTTTTTTTGCCATGTTGCTTGCGTAAATATTTAGATACATTTAGGGTATCTATTGTGTTAAATGTGTTCCTCAGGCACTTTGAAATGTGTGAATATACTGAAGAAAAGTGTAGCTTCATTACACAGATTACAAAGATTGCATTATGAGTGAATGATATATTAGAACATTAGAAAAATTTAGATGTGACCAAGCTGTACAGCCCAGTATAAGACTATTATATATTATTCAAAATTATTTAAAGCAAAGTGATAGAAGGTAATCAAGTAATACAAGAATAGCAAGGATTCAGTATGTTCACTTAAAATTGAAAAACAGGAATATTTTTAGAGTTATCATTGTCACAGGTATAGTACAGTGTAGTGAAATTCTAACATGTCTGCATGCTACTGATTAGAAACGATTGTACATTTATAAGCATATTGTTTGGAATTAAAATGCTCAGTTTGTGGAAAAGAAAAAAATCTTCACTAATAAAAATGTATAAGGTACTACCAAATATGGACAAAATAATCTCTTAGGTCTCTTTCCAAAATTTCATTCTATCATCTCCGTAACATTGCCCTCCCTCGTCCATTTCTTTTCTTTAATGATGCTTAAACTCTGGTTCATTGTTTCATAATGTCTCGTATTGATTGCTGTAATTCATTCTTCATTGGCCTCCCTGCAAAATCTACACAGAAGCTACAGTACATTCAGAACTCTGCAGCCAGAGTCCTCATCCACACAAAGTGTTTTGCTCACATCTCCCCTGTTCTCTCCTAGCTTCACCGGTTACCAATTCCATCAAGAATTAAATTCAAGATTCTGTTTCTCACCCTCAAAGCCCTACATAACCTTGCCCCCCTCTACCTCACTCCTATCTCCTTACACTCCTTATCACTCTCTCAGGTCCTCGAGCAGTAATCTCCTTACTGTCCCACTTACCAGACTCTCCACCCTAGGATGCTGGTCCTTCAGTGTTATGGCCCCTCAACTCTGGAATTCTCTTCCTCAGTGTCTCTGAAATTGCTCCTCTTCCTACACCTTTAAATCTCAACTGAAAACTTTCCTCTTCTACAAACTTTTGTCTTCTGTGTAATTTTTTTTTTTTTTAATAATTTACTCTGTATGTAAAGCGACCTTGGGTTTGTGAAAGGCACCCTATAAATGTAACTTATTATTTATTATAGTCCATACAACCATTTCCAACAACATTCAAATATCCAGGCATTATTACTGTATGTGCACACTTGACCTGTGAAATACTATATCCTAGTATTAAATCATTAACAGCAAAAAACGTTATAACTCTAGATAGAAAAGAATTTGCATAAAATGTATTTCTGGTTGACTAAAAATAAAGGAAAATTACAAGTAAGTTATGTCCAGTTCATCCAGTATTTGCTTTTTCAAGGTATTTTACCATATTTAGATATTTGAGGTGCTTTGCATAGTCCTTTAATGTACAATACTCAACCTCACTTACTTTGCTATGATTTCAACCTTGCACTTCAAGATGGTCTCCAAAATTTAATTCAGGATTCTTCAGCAAACTGTAGGCCAGTATTCATTCTGAATGTGAAATAAGTCTCAAGAAAATTTGAATACCTTTGGCTTGATGGATGAAGGGAGTTATTTGTATTGGCATAAGTGCATACAACTAAAGCTGCAGGAGAAATCTGTTCTCAAAATATACAATGTAAATAAATAAATAAAGTACTGCACTTGCTATAGAGCTTATAAAACAAAGCACTAACCATACTAATAGCATTCTACATCATATAATAAATTTAGACTGTTCCTTGTAACTATACATTTTACTATTTTGTTTTTCCTTATGAGCAGCAAATTAAGATTTGACATTCACTTTAGGTGGCAGATTGTAAGGTAGGAAGATTACAATATTCAGTTTTATATTAAGAAGTGCCCCAAACAATAAATATTTTATTTGTAATTTGTTATTTTTGCCACACTGTTTGTTCTATAAGTGTGGAAAAAAATATGTTGTTTCCCATATTTCATCTATTCCATGATGAATATTTATTTTTTAAGTTATTCTTTTGTTTATGTTTAACAGAGATAAAGTATGGCAAAAATTGTCATAATCATCGGATTTGAAAAACATGAAGCTGCACCCACTCTGTCCTAGGGCAAGTGTGCATTTGTCGGGAACTAAACCTAATCACTCTGGCTGAGCTGATGATACTAAAAAGCTAAAACCCCTCTTCTGAAGTTGGTTATGAGAAATGAAGTCATTTCACTGATACTAAAGAACACTGCAGTAAGATGACTGGAGGTGCTGTGACCAAGGTGACTCAGAGTAATCTCAAAAGCCATGATAATAAGGCGCTGTAATTTTCGCAGTTGTGGCCTGCATACGCTTGAGCCTTTGCCTTCATTGGAAGTGTTAGGGGTGTGGAGGGACCTAAAGCAGCTGAGTAGCAGTCTCATACAGCATCAATGTGCTTATTCTGTTAGGCCTTATCACAAAGTAATGCGTGGGTTGCAGTTGATGATGCCATGGCAACATGAAGTTTACCTGTCTTTCTGAGTGGGAAGTGTGAAAGTAATGAGTGTTTGATATGGCTGGGAAAATGGAGGAATTTTACAGGTCTAATGCTATTTGAACAAAGCTTGTCTTTTGAATTTTTCTATAAGACACATACATATGTGTGTGTGTGTATTAATAGGATATTAATTTTATTTAAGGATGTTGGCTTGTTTTCTGTTTTGAAACAGTATATATTTACCATTGTTGGGAATGGAACCAGTGGATTACTTCTGTATCCTATAGCCATTTTTTTTTTTCTTTTTTTGTCTTCCATGTATTTATTTTATTTCCCTTTCACTCTGACAGCAATGTTGCCCCTGAGCTCTTTTAAAATTACATTTAAGCTGAGTGAGACCTTGTCAGGGGTCAAACTAACATCTTCCAAATGGGAAATATTGATGCTCTCCACTAGGCAATTCTGCCTTGTCCCTGCAGGGATTTATACTTCACAGTTTAAGTGGTATATTCTTTGATCTTTTGATAGGAAGGTAAGATAAGGTAGTGGCATGTTACGTAACCCAGACCTATTTCATGCCAACTTGAATCTTTCTGTACAGCAAATAAATGTTTTGAGGGAGTTAAAAATTGTAATATCTTGCATTGAAATGCCCTTACTTAAAGTCACCCTATCTAATCCCCGTTACCTGTCAGCTGCCTGTCAAAAGTATTTGTCAACTTTCATGCAAGTTCTCTTTACTCCCCTGTGAAATATTTGCAAAAAGCACACTTTGTTGGGATATCAATCAAAAATTGTTTAATCTTATATGGTACAGTGGCTGTCATTGAATATCATCAGCCAGATAAAAAAAATGTATCGCTTACTTGGAGGTTTTGACACTTTTTGATATATTTTGAATATATGTACTTCCGTAGTTTTCAAATGTCTTCCCAAACTGAAGAATAGAAGCTTCTTGTTCTGTGCTCTTATGATGATTTGGCACAATCATCTTTTATTTATATATATATTACTCTCCTATCCATTCTCTAACGTGCTTTATTGAACAATAGAACCATTTTGGGAGAACCATTAAATACATGCCAGCCATCAACCTTCAAATTTGGTGCATGACTATTGCGGCATACATTCACCCACATATCCATGTACACTGGAGTCATTTAAATGATACACTGAGCACTGGCCAAAAGGAAAATTCACTAAACTGTACTTAACCCTACTATTACCCTAGGGTCGGTACCGACCCGTTTTCAAGTTTTAAATGCATAAAAGTACCACATACATTTTGTTTACTGCATCAAGGCTTTTTCTATTTTTCTGAAACTTCCATTTAAACAAAAAAAAAAAAAAAAAAAAAGGTAAATTATTTCTCTAATCAGAAATTCACTGCCTGTGGTCTTATCACTCTGGCCCCCACACCCCCACACAACTCTGTCAGGTAGCAGGCCTCTCCCATCCCCGAGCTGTAGTCAGGGGCTTATCTCTTCACACCTCCCCGAGTAAAAACAGAGACAGCCCAGACAAAACAGACCCAGACCAGTTCAGTTTGGTGATTGTGACTGGAGAGAAAGCATCTAATTTGCAGAGGTAAAAATGGCCAGATTCACAGCACTCCAAGCTCTGGATCATATCCTAGCTGAAGGACAAGTTACAGAGTGGCACAGCGATGAGGTGGACTCAGAGGAGGAAGACATTGTGGAGTGTCAGTCAGAAGACACAGACACAGAGTCTGAGGAGGAGATCACCTCTGAAGCAGTTTCCCCACCAGCTGAAGTACTACAGTCCAAGAATGGCAGCATCTCCTGGAGGTTAGTACCACCTGACCTCGCAGGACAACTGGCAGGGCAGCTGCTGAAAATATCATCAGAATGACTCCTGGGGTCACAAGGTTTGCCATAACAAGGATAAGTGACATCAAAACAAGTTTTGAACAGTTCATGCCATCATCGCTGAAAAAAATAATACTTGACATGACAAACCTAGAAGGACAAAAAGTCTACGGAGACACATGGATTGACTTTGATGAAGAGGATGCTTATATTGAATTATTCTTCTTGCTGGAGTATACCGATCCAGCAATGAGGCCACAGCCAGTCTCTGCCAGCAACAGGCAGAAATCACGATGTCCTGAAGAGCTTCCACATGATCTCGAGAGTCCTCAGGTTTGACAACCGAGACATGAGAGCAAGACGTATTGCTCCCATAAGGGATGTCTGGGAGAGATGGGTGCAGCGCCTGCCTTTGATGTTCAATCCAGGAGTGGTCAGCAGGAAGACGAAGAGCTTCAGCACCAGCATCCTTCCCTTTAGCCAGCCCTGCCAGCCAGCCCTGCCACAGCCACAGACCCAGACCCAGAGAGGCTGCGGAGTGTCAGGTCTGCCCAAGCAGCAAGGACAGAAAACCAATTCCATGTGTGCCAAATGAATAAATATATTTGCAAAGAGCACACTAAAAATGTCACTTACTGTCACTGGCCAGTAGCAATCCTGCTCCTGGAGAGCTACCACCCTACCACCGTACTACTAATTCTATTGGTTTGATTGTTTGTTTGATCTACATTTTGTAATTTATTTTGTATTTTATTTTGTCTTAAATTGAATTAAAGTTCAACTTTTGGAAAAAAACAAGTAAATATATATGGGTCAAAACCGACCCTAACACCACAGATGTTACTAATATTAATAATATTGATATTGATGTAATATTATTAAAATAAAAATTGTAATTTTTACAGTTGTGTTCTAATACCCCTCAGTAATAGTCAGGTAACATATAAACCTTTGATTTATTTGTATAATTCTCCTGAGGTTTATTTTACCAATTTTTTTGGACTGGGCCGTTTTATTGACATCATACATCTCATCTTCAGAGGGCCACACCAAAATTTTAAAACCAAATTTTAAAATCTTTTCATGGATAAGGAAGCCTAACAAGGTAACCAAGAGGTAAGGCAAACTGGATGATAAAAAAATGTTTGAGGGTTGAGGGAGGCTGATTTAGGACACGGGTCGGCACCGACCCGCCCAAGATAACAGATGGGTGGAAATGCTAGGATAATAGTAGGGTTAAAACCACACAAGAATGGAAGTGCTGAGTATGCCTCACCTCCTCAGACGTAATGCAAAGACAATTCTTTTTAGCCAATATAGTTTAGCTTTAATAATTTGCATGCAACTTTACCTGCAGAACCCTTGTATCCTGATTGATAGTGCACTGACCCCAAGTTTTTCTTCCATTAGAATTGCAGTACTCCCCACAGTTTGATGTGGCTTTGAGAGTAGGGAGCAGGTTGGAGAAATAGATCAATGCAGCTGTAGGCAAGGACAGAGATAATGGTAGTATTCCTTAAACCTGTGTCAACACACTACCTTAGCATAATAATGGCAGTTTCTCATTTAAAGTCTCTAGCAGTGCTGCGTGTAATTGTTGATGTGTCTTATGATGGATTGGTTCCTACCCAGGGTTGGATCCAACTTGCGTCAAATTTTTCTGGCAAATCTTGTGGCTTTCTGACAACCTATAATTAAAAAAAAAAAGTATGTTCTTATAAAGGATGGACAAGTGGGTCAATTCTTCCTTCAAGCGTAACTTTAACAGTCTTTATTTGCAAGCCAAAAAATCTTCTGGGAGGCTGTCTATGAAGGGTTAGATAACATCTGTTATAAGGTCAGAAAGAGAGTAGTCAATCATGTGACCTTTTGTTATGTGCAACACAACCTCAGTCCTGTTTTAGAATAAAAAAATGATTATGACACTCATCAGAGACAAAAGAGTTTAACAGCAGCTTGTTACAGCTTCCAAAAACATTTTCTACACTAGGATCAAGATGAAGCTCTGACCCACCTTATTGTCATGGGATTACAATGAAAGTTGTGATAAAATCGTCTTCTACGCCAGTCATATTGAGGATTTAAGATCCTAGAAGCCCATGTATTAAAATATCATGCCACAACAGTTTGCCAATAGATTTTTTTTAGTAATTATAAGAAGATGAATCAAAGTTTAATCAGTACTTCAGTTAAGATATAACAGGAAAATCAATCATCAAAAAACCTTGGCTACATATTAACCTGGATTTTTTGTGATATTTCATTATTATTATTATTATTATTATTGTTATGTGTAGGAAACCATTTTTGGATGTTTAATTTAGGTTTCAACCATTATATCACATAGGCATTGTATGAACACAACACAGTAAGCGATATAATTATGTATTCCTCTAACAAACATACATAGACACTCTGATTGTTTACTTGTCTGATGGATTGATTTCTCAAGGCAATCAAATCAGCCTTGGCCTTTTTGAAATCCTGCAAAGAAAACAAAATACTCCTGAAGTACACCCTGACCACCCAAGCACTGTTGGGTAGCGCAACTAATAGGGCTTCATGGTAGCTGTGAAAGGAAATAAGAAAAGAAAAAAGAAATACTGGCTAAAAACAATTTGTATCGCTTCTATAAGAAATTCAAGTGTTACCTCAAAGGCATTATGAGTACATGTCAGAAACAGTTAAAAGGGAAGAACTAAAAGATTCCAAAAGGTAGCTGAGAATATAATGACTAATAATGCCATTTTCAACGCAAAAGGGCCCTTTTGGTAATTTAGTAGTAAGAAAATGGTCAAAGAAAAGTTGGAATCTATTAAAATACAGAAAAGTTTAATTTAGGAAGATATGTGATCGACTTTATACTTGTGAAATTAATGTAACATAATATTCTCAAACTGACTAAAGCCAATTCAGGGTCACAGATGACAAGAGCCTATGCCAGAACCGCTGAATACAGGGCAGGAACCGACTTTGTATAAGGTGCCAGTCCATCATAGGGTCCATTGAGGAATACACCCAATTGGCAATTTTGAATCAGCAAATACTCTAAAGTGTACATCTTAAGGAATTGGGAGGAGGTAAGCTGTACCAGGAGACAAATCCATACAAGCAAAGGCAAAAGATGTTAAACTTCACACAAAAGGTGACTGGGATTCACATCCATGAGACTAGATATGTAAGGCAGCCATGCTCTCACTGCTTTGTCATGCTGGACCTTTTTCAGTTTAATCACATGGAAATTGTGTAGTGACATGAAAGTGTTACGAAGAAAGTAAGAAGAAGGAATTTTAAGCTATTATTTTAATAATTCAGGGAATTAGATGGATGCTTTTTTAAAGTACATTTTGTTCACAAATCTTTGTCAGTATCATACATCTTTAGAACTATGTGTGGGATAAAAATGTACTTACTGTAGAATTGTAGTTGCAAGTTGCACCTTGGGAATGTTAACATCATTTCATAAATATTATATGTTATTGGGTTGAATGGAAGAAAAATAGCTTTATGTTGTAAGTTACAATATAAACAACACATTAGGTAGTTGTTAAGACAAAAACAGTTTTGGCTTGAAGGACATAGCTTATAATTCTGTTTCCCAGTTTTATGAGTTTTGCTAGTTTGGTTAAATGTAGATGTTGGAAGTGAAAAAATAAATAAGATGACAGTTGCTCAAAGTGTAAAGTAGTAAGTCCCCTTGTCTGCAGGTGATTTCATAGTTATTTTGGGTTCAACAAAACAAATATCAATTAGAAAAAAGCAACAAAAAAAAAAAAACACTTTGGAATTGGTGAAGAATGGAAAGTCAGAGTATGAGTTCACTTTAAACAACATGATTTGCAAAGTCAGTTGTTGATATGAAAGGAGATTATCGTGTGCTCAGTTCCTTAAATTGCCTGCTAGGCAGATGATCACCGATATGCAGGTCTGTTCTGATGCATGTATTTGCATTAATTTGCTTCATAGTGTGGATCAATTTCCTTTTTGTGTTTTCTTCTATAATCTATTTCGTACAGTATGCTAAATGATTTAATGTCATGTTTTTAATGAATCTTTTAATGTATCTGCAGAGTGGTCGATGCTTTCTCAGGAGCACTTCTATATCTTTGCTTGATGAAGCACTCCGTCATAACTGTTGATTACTAAAGAAGGAATTTTTTTTTGTTTGTTTTTGAGTTGGCTTTGTTTTGTTGTATTACACTCTAAGTATATTTCAAGTCATCAAAAGCAGAAGAGATCAGATTAATGATCTGATGTAAAAACAAGAATATTTTGTTACTAATTATGGCTTTTCAAAACTAATTTTCTAGATCATTACCCACATCTTGAGTGGCAAAGAGAAGCCGTCTCTGCCTTTTTTGACCAGGACACGCTTTTAATTACTAAATGATTATTGTGAATGTGCTCAAGCTTTCATTTTCTTTTACCTTTTTTCCTTTAGAAGCACCTCTACATTTTCAGGTTTAATGTGACAATCAATACTTCATTGGTGCTGAGGACTTCAGCAGCAAATGTTAACATTGATGATAGTCTTTTTTTTTGTACTTATCTATTTAGCCAAAGAGAGACTAATTTATATGACGTGTGTCTGTGTGCGTGTGCGTGTGTGTGTGTGCATGGATAGATAGACAGATACTGCAACTACTGTGTATAACTTATTAAACAATAAGTGAAATTAAACCTTGGCCAATTGTATATAAGATGGCATGATTATTCATTGTTAGAATGACTGCCACATGAATCAAGTATATCGGGTTTAAATCCTGCCCTCAATCATAGACTGTGTGGAATTTATAGGTATGCCCTTTGTCTGCATGGATTATTCTTTTTGCATGCCAGTTTTCCTTCAAATTCCAAAAAGTATGCTTGCTAAGTTAATAGGAAATAATTCTAAATTGACCTTGTGAGAGTATGTAGGCCCTGTGATTAACTGCCAATTTGCCAGTTAACTTTGCAGATAATATCAATATAGGCTCTTGTGCTTTTGAATATTATGTTGTATACTGTGGAAAGAAAATGCCTTGACACAGAAAAAGGTTTGGGGCAGCCTCCCGTATACTTGGAATATGGCTGCAAAAATTGGCGAAACAAAAAAGATCAATACAAGCTTGTTTTAGATATGAGACCAAAACAGAACTGATTGATAGAAGGAATATGGTGGCCTTTTAATGTCAGGCAGGGGAAATGGTGTCATCTGGACAGGAACCGGAAGTGATATCATCAGGCCCAGGACCGGGTGTGACATCCTTGGGTCCAGATCCGGAAGTAGTGTAATCGAGACGGAATTTCCCGTGTTTGGTCTGCAGGGACAAAAGAGAAAGGATTAGGACACACTGGAATTGCCTTCTTTCATGCCTTTAGCTACCTCCCGGGCGCACTGTGTGACAATATACACAGTGCATTTTAAACATAGATATACAGCATGCACATTTCAGTTCAATTTTCTTATCCTAAGAAGGAAAATGGATTTGTTTTTTGGTTTATTGTAGCCAGAACAGAACATCATGTAAAAGGGAACAAAGAAATGTTAACAGTCAAGCATAATTTTGTGAAAATAAATAAGATATACTAATGAACATAATGCACAGTACCTGCATTGAGAAAGTTTAAAATGAATCCCATGGATAGACTCATTCATATCATATATCATATTATTCCATAAGCTTTCAGTTTAAATAAATTTGGAATGCAGTGAATGAGCTCTAATTTACATGTTCTTATTTAGCTGACATGTTTATCCATGGTGACTTACAACATTTGCTATACAATTGGTTGCATTTCTTTTGTTATTTTCATATCGGAGCACAGGCAGGTGAAGTGACTTGCTCATGGTCACACAGTGTCAATAGCAGAATTTGAACCCACAATCTTTGTTCTGTCTGAGAAGATCAACCTCTCCTGTCTTTTCTTGGGCTTTGGTAATTTCACATACATGCACAAGTCTACACTTCTGGTATGATTTCAGTCTTTCTACTTTGTTGCCCACTTTTTCTAGTTCAGTTTTTTGGAGAATGAATTCTATTTCAGTAGCACTAAGAACAACACAGAAACCATTCCTGGAACGTGAGCAAGTCCACAGAGGTTTACATACACCCAGACTCAAACATTGCTGGTTTAGAGTCATCATTTAAACCTAAATTACAGAAACTCCATACAGACACGCAGGGAATACACAGAACTTTTGCAAAGATGGTAATCTGTGTACAGTTCAGACCCAGTCCCCAGTAGGTGGGATGCATGTAGCACTGAGCGACCATGCCACTGTTGTATGATTTTTCATTTCAATATATTTTTCCTAATTACTACTCTTTTTTACTTTTATTTTATTGTTTCAGTAGAAGAAGAATTGACTGGGTCCAATATGTGTCATAAAAATCCCAAGTAAAAATCATGAGCATTGGTGACCTTGTTTTCCATTCTGCATTGATTGTATGAGTGAAATTTTATTATTTGTCCTGCAATACCTGTGTGGATCTTGCAGCAGTCTTGGACAAACACTATACGTGTGGGTGCTGTAGCCCATAAATACTTGTAATCAATAATGAATCACATTTCCTCTGGTTGCCATGGCAGGAATTATGAGTAGCTAAAATATATGTGAGGCTGTACTATATTGCTTATTACAGCTTTTTAAAAATGAAAGTTTCAAGCTTCCTGATACAAAGGAGGTCTGCTCAACTTGCCTAAACAGCCTATTAAAATAATAAAAAGGTGAATGTTGCCTTATATAATATATAGTGCCTTTACAATATTTGATGCCCTACGTGCCATTGTTTGGAAATGAAATGTAGCTCATATATAAAATTTATTAAGCAATTTACATAATTGCTTTTTTCTCCTCAGGCATGTTTATGCAAAGCCTAGTAACGTTAAGTGATGAGAGTTTTGAATAAATCAAATTAAACTGGACAATCACAGTACCCATCTTTCTTTATTTTTATTGTGCCATTGGAAATACACAGAAACTAATAAACAGATGGTTAAAAATGAATAAGCAAATGTACTTAAATTTAATTACCGGTACTTGTTTTCAGTTTGGCAGGGGCAACTTATAATGCTTACTTTTAACAGATTTTTTTGTTTTTCATTTTATTGATTCAAAGCAAAGCAAAGACATTCAGTAATGAATGAGGGTACCCAACCTCAGCCACATTAAATATACAGAAAATATAAAACAGTAGATAATTAATTTCGATAGGGAGAGTCCATAATGATTCTTGTATGAAGTCAAGAGTAGAGGTGAACTCAAAGATAACTCTGCTGTATGAGGTGAGTTGTTTAGATGGAGCACAAAGTATTTTTTCTGCCAAAAATGTTAACCTCCATATTACTGTCTCCGCTGATCTTATGATGGGCTTGTGTCCTGTTCAGAGTTTCTTCCCTCCTTTTGCCCAGTTTCACCATGTTCGGCTCTGGCTGTCCAGCACCATTTTGTTTGATAAGTGGGTTCAGTAGATGGATGCAGGATGGATGTCCAGGCTGGGAAAAATTTAATGTTGTACTTAGACTTTTACCTAAATGAGCATCAAATACACTATAAACTTCATATACTTCTGTTTTATTTAGAAACTGGACTTTTCTGGAAAGTGAATTTTATTGCAAGTTGTGGAGGTTCAGCCCCGAACACAGACAGACAGACAACAGATGTCCATAAACACACACATTTAATATTTTCTTCACTATTGTACAGCACCACACAATGTATAAATCAGCTGTATTGCTCACAGTCCCTTCTTTCCTTCACTTTCTCTCAGTACTTCTCTCCTCACAAGCTCTGTCTTCTTCCTCCTGACTCCGGCTCACTAATTTTATAATGACCCGAATGTGCTCCAGGTGCTTCTTCAGGATCTTCCGGCAGCACTTCCGAGTGTGGTGGAAGTGTTGCAATCCAGGGCTCCACAATCCTCTCGTGGCCCAGGCATCCCGGCTGGGCAGGCTCCCCAGCCAACCGCCACTAAGTACATATGTTAAGTGGATCAACAGTTCCTCTAGTTACAGTATGCATGGAAAGGACGATCTTAAATATTTCAAACAAAGACAACCATATATCAGTATGAGTATTTTACTTGCATATTCTTTATTTATTGACATTTAATTATAAATAACAAACACTCATTTGCACTTCTGTTTCTGCTTGTTTATCTCCACGTTGCCAAATGTTAAGCTAAGAAACCAAACAAACCCAAGACTACTTGAGCTTCATTCAGACAGCTGGAGCATCTGCATTAATTTCATTTGAGTTTCCAAGTTTGCCACATGGTGTTATAATCTGCACCTGTGTATAATTTCTAAGTACTGTTTTCAAGTAAAGTCAATTGCAAAAATACATATTATTTGCCCATTAATTCATTTTTCCAAACTGCTTAATCCATATTCTGAGTTGGAAGGAGCTGCACTGAGCTCAAGGCATTAAACCACCCTGGACATTTGGCATTGCCTTCTCAATTGCACTTATTCACCAGGATCTCCTAGGCCCCCAATTATCTTAGTATGCCCTAGATTAAACCACAATGTCTGAATTTACACTTGCTAATCTTGTATGGCTCACACATTTACACAAAGTGACTACCATAATCGGCATTTATTACAACTGTTTACATACATTTGTGATATATTCAGGATAAATGACTTGTCACAGAGTTAATGGGAGCTCAAAGTTGAACTAGCAGCCTGGTGGTTTACATGTCTATGCCCTTAGTCCAATGCTACATTAAGCAATAGATTCGGACACACCTTTACTTTTTAACACAAGATTACATTTCTTGTCCTTCTGCATCGATTATTCAAAACAAACTGACTCTGAGACAATGAACCTTACTGGAGGTCAGTTTTTGCTCTGTTTTTAATGCATCAATAATTTGGGAAGCAATTGTATACCTTACATACTGTACACAGTGCTTTCCTTTTGTGATTCACTTATTTACAAATAATCATTAGCATGTTCCTGTCGAAATTTGTGCAATTCAGTGAATTTTTGAGTGGATGGCACATAACATGACTCATGGAAAATAGTATTGATTCCTGTTTATGAAAGAAAAAGGGTCTAAAGCAGTTAGTTCATTGTGGTATAAATTCAAGGATTTGAAATGTATGTTTGCCGACAGAGAGGACAAAAAATAATTCATGCTATTCTCAGTTTGGTGTCAAATTCAGGTATCAGGTCTGAGACTGCAGAGATGGTCGTATTTTGTTTGATATACAACTCAATGCACCAATGTAAAATATTAAAAGAGTGTCACATTGCCTGGAATAAAAATGCCAAAATGTACTGTGTTTTTTAAAATAGTACCAATAATGGATAGTAATGTAAAAACAATAATCCCAAAAATAAAATGAAATCCTATACCTTTACTGAACCTTATCCTATCTTTTAAGTCTGCTTGCCTGGCCATCTTTCCACTATCAAACACCATTACAAAGTTTTCCACTTTCGTCTTCTTTTCTGCCCGTAGGCTTTTGAGTTACCTCACCTCACCTCTTGATGCCATACTCAAGTTAGCTTCCGGCAAACAGAACCTTTCTTGTGGCTACTTCTTCATCCAAATCATTTACAGAATCCCCAAATTGACTGTATTTGAGGTAATTGTCACACTACAGAATGAAGCTGGGATTGAGTTTCCATTATTTTAAATGGTGAAAAATAATAATATACTGTATTCTCGGCCCTTCAGAAAGTGCCAATCAATTTTCCCAAACAATATCACTGAAACACACTTAAAACATGTATATAATTAATAACCATTGATATAAAACAGTCCATTCATCAATGATCTAATTAAGAAACTGCTAATGAGATTATTAATGTTTCTGCACATTACGCTAAGTTTCTAAGAGGAGAAAGATAACTAAATATTCAATGCTCTACTGCGGAGGAAAGGCTCATCTTCTAGGCAGACCAGTACACTTGACTCGTCTCACAACAAAATAAATAGGTTTAACTGTTTTTCACCTATTTTGGTGCCTTTTTCATAATTTTACAGCTGTTTAATGATAAGTGCAGCCTCTGTGCAAGTGCATCATAGCATACAAATAAAAACACAAACAGGAAGTGACAGAGTGGGCTGCGCCATGTTTGTTTGTGTGTGTGTGTGTAATATTCTGTACATATAAAACAAAATTTGTATATGCCTAATACATGCATATTTCCATGTTTTTTTATATAACTGTATGCACAGATGCTGAGGGGCTTTCTTGCACACAGTAGTGTAATCAGGTTAGATCACTCCATGTCCTAGAAATTTATGGACTTCCCTGGAAGTAGTTAGGTAGTCTACTGCTCATTGAATAATGTTTTATGGGGGTCAGGCAAGAGGCACCAGGACTTTATCTAAAATATTTTACATCAGTAGAAGGCCACTGTGTGAAACAAAAGGGGAGTCTACACTTGTATCGTCATGGGTGTTTGAAACTTTAACAGCACCCTGGGGCTGACTGAAAAAGGGAACCACCAGAGAGAGCTCTGAGAGGAAGGCCATTGGACTTTGTGTGGCATTCCTGACCTTCCATCTACTTCTAGGCATTGCCTCAGAAATATCTCTAAACTGAAGCATGAAAGCAGTCCATGGCTAGAAGGCCTTTTGAGCTTAAAGTCCGTAGGAGAGTCGGCCAGGTGCTCAGTCTGGCAGTAAGGTAGTGCTGCAAGAGATGTGAAGAGTGTAATTGAGAAAGAGAACTTGCAAGTGCATGGGAGATTAGGTTTATCTGCATGTTTGTGGCAGTGTTATTTTGTTTGGGTGACATGTAGCCACCATACCTGGTAGACAAGTTTAAACTCTATACAGCCAGGCCTAATGCACTGGCTAGAATTTTCTTTCTGTTTATTAATTTTCTACTTTGTGTTTTCTACTTAAAGAATAGGCAATTAATTTTATACAAAAATTTAAAAAAAAGGAAGGGAATTTTTCTTTTTTTTCCAAGAAGGATGGCACATATAGAACTTTGTACTTTTCTCTCTCTCTCTCTCTCTGTCTTGCACAAATTTACAATTATAAAACAATAACAATAAATTTATACATTTTACTAAAGGATTTCCCCACCGGGCGTTGCAGTGGGTAGTGCTGCTACCTTGCAGATAGGAGAACCCGGTTCCTTCCTGCGTGGAGTTTGCATGTTCTCCTCGTGTCTGCGTGGGTTTCCTCCGGGTACTCCGGTTTCCTCCCACAGTCCAGAGACATGCAGGTTAGGTGGATTGGCAATTCTAAATTGTCCCTAGTGTGTGCTTAGTGTGTGTGTGTGTGTGTGTGTGTGTGTGTGCGCCCTGCGGTGGGCTGGTGCCCTGCCTGGGGTTTGTTCCTGCCTTGCACCCCCTGTTGGCCGGGGTTGGCTCCAGCAGATGCCCGTGACCCTGTAGTTAGGATATAGCGGGTTGGATAATGGATGGATGAATGGATTTCCCCACCATGAGCACATGGTTCAGAATTGATTTAAGAGCAGACAACACGTGAAGATTTAAAAAAAAAAAAAAAAAAAAGTGGTCTGGTAAGGATCTGTGCACTGTTTACAATAAACATGTAACTGACAAATTAATTCGCTCACATTTCACGAATGAGACCCATTGTTTGTATAGCATTCGTAAAAGGAATATCCAATATTTCTCAATGTTTTAGTAAGGACTGTCTGTTCGTAAAATGAACTGATCTTACAAATGCTCTGGACCAAGCATAGTGTGTGTGTAAATAATAAAGCCATTTGCACAAAACACATTTCAAATGAATAAAATTAAATAAATACTATCCTCTTTAATAAAACCCCTGTGTGCGTCCAGGTGTCCGTGTGTGTGTGTCTTCTGGTGAAGTGCGCATGCGCGGGCCGCTCCAGACATCGCACCGTGCCCCGCCCATGTGCTCGGCACCATGGAGGCACACACACTGGAAGCTGGGCACACAGTGAATGGCCTTGCCACGGCCACGCATGATAAGAAATAAAGGACACCATTGCTGGGGAGAGTGCTGACTGGGTAGTCGCGGCCGCGCACATAAAATCCATTGCTGGGGAGACGCCACACATTAAATAATCAGCTGCACGCCCCCACAGATTAAAATACTTGCTGGGGAGACGCCACGAGCACGATTATCAGCTACACGCCACACATTACATCGGTTACTGGGGACACTCTGCTGATTGCCCACTGTTGTGACAGAAAATTAGTCATATTACGGACATCAAAGCCAGTATTACTGTCAGAGAAAATTACAGGCATTTTACGGAGATACAAACCAGTATCACTGCGAGAGAAAATTAATGACACACAATACAGTGATGAATATTACAGCCACATACAAGCCAGTATTACTGTAGGAGAAAATATTACGGACGTATCTACTAACAACATGCCATCCAAAAAAAAAGGACACGTCAAGTAGGACAAAAGACACAGACAATCAAATCCTATATAAGCAACATGAGCAAATAGATCGATTGAAGAAAAAAAAAAATGAGCATCAGAAAAACGCTTAAAGAGAAAGACACATAAGAGCAAACCTTAGTTATATGTTGCATTATCAAGAGTTACAAGTTTTTCAGATGTTGTTGTCAAGGTTGTAGATGGTGCTGAACAAGGCAAACTGTTCCCAAACTCAGACAGAATATTTACAAGAAATGTTGTCTATAATGAAACTTTATAGAAAAATTTCATGAGGTAAAAAAATAGAAAAATTTTCCTAAACATCTTCAGATATTGTGTATTACAGATTGTTACAAAGTTTTACACTAAGGCAATATTAATTATACTTACTGTATTGTCATATACGTTTCTATTTTATTTTTATTATTATTTTACTTTAGGCTTCTTGCAAAAATATTTTTGACAAAAAAAGTTAAGATAAGAAACAAATGAAGTCAAGGTCTCTTGCCATTTAATATAGACTGTTCCTACTAATGTTTATGCACTACTGTTCTAGCGCCCGTTATTGTAACGGGCTTAATGTCTAGTATAAATATAAAGATTATAAATTACAAGATATTGCATACTTCAACAAAATCTCTGTCAAATTATTTAGTGATGATTATTTAACAACACAGGTGTCTTGTTTTTTTGTCAGTGAATACATTACACCCAACTGAGTGTATTGTCCTATATAACGGCATTGATTTGATTGAACATAACAATGGCTGATCTTGCAGTACTGCATGATTTAGCCCAGGGTGCACTGAAGAGAGTGCAGATTATGGGATTGCGCTGATGTCTTGGCAAAGATTCAGGAATGGTTGATTAGTCATTTTAGACTACTCGGACTCATTGTGGTGCTTTAATGCACTATTATGGATCCTGTTCTGAAAAGAGCAACAACAAGAAGCCAGGCCATACTTGTATATCTATCTGTAAGTCCTGTCGACACTTGTCTTTTTGGCTACAGGGACATTTCAATGGGAGATTGCAGACAGGTCTAGGATTTCTCAGCCATCAATGAGCCACAAACTACCTGAAGTACTTAACGGCATATTAACAGTAATGCAGGATTTTATCCAGTTCTGACATGGCGGGGAAAGGCAAGTGGAAGGTAGTCGAGGGTTTTCGAGCTGGCCTACCTAGCCAGGGTCATTGATGCAACACACTGCACATGTGTGTGCATCAAAGTTCCATCCAATGATGCATTGGCTTATATCAATAGAAATCATTTCCATCCTATTATCGTGAAATTTATATGTGATGCAGAGTGTGTGCTTCTCAACGTCATTGCTTGATGGCCCAGTGGAATGTACAACAGTTTCATTATGCAGCACAGTTCATTGGAACATGTCTGGTAAAAGGAGTTGTGCAAGATGGCTGGCTACGTGCAAATATGTTTTTTAATCTATGAATGGTTCATGATTGAGACACTACATTTGAAAATGATACAAAACTGTGTGTATTACAATATAACTTTAGACCAGTATAGAGCAGATATGTGGAAAATAAAGGCTAGTACAAATATGTATAAACACATAAGAAACAAATGTCATGAATTTTATTTCTTAACTGGATTGTTAATTCACTTTGGTGTATGTGTAGCACTGTTTTATCAGTATGACAACAAAATCTCACAAAAGTCAGAACACTCTAACTGCATTTGGTACTGGAGAGAATGAAAGATACTGCCACGTTGATTAAGCCAGCATCATCAAATCCTCTAGGACTTTTGATTATATAATCAAACAGTGAAAAACAGGGTTGTATTTACTGTAAGTACTGTAGAATACCCATATAGGTCCCTGTGGCATTTGAATCCCTGCAAGTTTATTTTCTCCATTTTCCATACTGTCAGGACTTTTTGTTTTCTTCATTTCCCTGGTCATCTGACTATAGAATATGTTAACGTTTGCCATGGTAACCATTAGACAAACTACCTGCCCCTATTGTAATTTATTTCACACTAGGTTCATCTCTGCTAGACTTTCTTGCCTTTTATTTATTTGACCTTTTATTTATTTTTGTAATTGTAATTTTATTTTACTATTTGTAAAACATTTAATCTAAGGATGTGAGATTTGGTGGACTTGAATCTTTCCATCCCAGCTAAAGAAATTATGAGGCAGCATGACAGAGGTGTGGGTAGAATGAACAGTTAGGATGGATACCAGCTAATACTCTAAAATTAGGTTTGAAGCAGAATGACAATGTACACTAATGTTAGGATGTGTTTTTCACATGCAGAGTTATAGATATATGGAAAAAGATATCAAGTGGCACTTTGGGAACTTTCAAAACTTGATTGCATTTCCTGTTGGAAACATTCGGATAGTATGAAATGATCAGCTGTGTTGAACTGAACAGCCTGTTCTTGCCAAAACGCTTATTTAATTACATTTTTTTTTATTATAAAGCTTATTTTGTGGTGCAAGACATTTACAGAGACTGTAAATATGTACGTTTGGAGTCCTGTTTGCATTTTATATGCTTTTTACCACAAAGAATGGTGCTTAGTTTGGCCTTTTGCAATTGTATTTTAGCCTGTCTGGTGATTGTCTTAACTTTGATAAAGTGTGATTCTGCAAGTCCAATTTTTTATTGTGTTTGACTTTTAGATACACTTACTGGCAGCACCAAATAAGTTTTACTTCTTCCAGTACTGTTTGGATACATATGGAAAACCCTGAACTGTAAACATGAGTACTGGACCATAACTGAGAAAGAGACAAGAAGATGGAGATTATGTAAAATTTTTACTGGATAAAAATTAGGTAGCTGCAATACGCTTGAAGAGACTATTCTTGGCTCCGGTTCGGCCAAATTGTTCAATTCATTATTTTTCTATTTAGTATACTCTAATGCTACTCAACCAACTTCAGGGTTTGTCTCTTTAAAGAAAAGGAATTTAAGTTTTATTGTCATGATGCATCTTATCACAGCATGCCATTTCTGAAACAAGGCTGAAGAATGCACTGGCAATGGATTTGTGTAGCAAATGCTAACATTTTACTATTTGTCAGTCCAGTAAAATGATGTTATTTGATTTAAGTTGCTCGACATATATAAGGTTATTCAAAAAGATTGTTGCCATTTTTGTGCACTGTGCTGGTTGGAAGTAAAAAAGAAAAGAGAAACTCTTTCCACCCACGTAACAGACAAAACTCAGACTGTGTTCCTACCTCTTGATGTAAATTCCATTTTTGTAAGTTGAAACCTACCAGAATTGAACCCCTTGAAAATAGTGTCATTGTTTTTTTGAAAAGCCCTGTATTGTCCTTAGTTTCAGGTGGAGAGTTTACATGGGATACGTGCTTTCTTCTACGTGTTTTTTCTGAGGATGGGAAAATACATACATTCTGTGTGAATACAGCTCAAGGACTTTTGGAAGTAGTGCTGTCATTTCTCTTTATGGCATTTTTCCATTTTTGAATAAGGAATGGAGTGCTTTTTGTGCTTGAGAAAATTGATTCAAGGCTGTCGCCTGTACCAGGTGATAATGGCTGGCAAGTAAAGGAATAATATTTAACCATTAACTTGAAGCCTCAAAAAACAGACACTTTTCGTCTTCTATTGAATTCTTATACCATGATTTCATCTTTAGCTTTATATGTTTTAGAGTCTTTCTTCTTAATCAGCTTATTTCCTAGAGAGTTATATAGCAAACTGAGCCACTTTGTGAAGCAACTGCTGAGGTTATTAGCCATTTTTTTAGATTTTGGAATCTCATTGCACAAAATGTTGACCTTGTATAATGTAAATTGCATTTCTGTCTTGGATTTCTAGTTACTTTTCAACATTAATGAGATCCCATGAATTGGTAGAATTCTTTTTGTGAGTTCAAACTTCATTTTTAGTGTT
The DNA here is from genome assembly GCF_016835505.1 of Polypterus senegalus. NCBI lineage: Eukaryota > Metazoa > Chordata > Cladistia > Polypteriformes > Polypteridae > Polypterus > Polypterus senegalus. The sequence goes on along the minus strand of NC_053154.1, from coordinate 139,076,282 downwards.
TGGTAAAACTAACCGGAATAAGTAAATCAGGAAAAAAGAGAAAACACATGCTTCTAAAAAGTTTTTGCAATACCACTGCACAGTTGTATTTGTCATTAGCTTTTAGGGAAGGATACACCTTGTATCCTATGAGGAAAGCAACCTAGCAGACATCTACAGAGATATCTTTGTCTTGGCACAGAGTAGTGTGATTCTAGTCCAACCTCCATTTTATATTCCTTGGGAGGAGTTTAAGATAAAGGTTAAAGTTTTTTGGTTTAAAAGAGTTTGCTTCCTTTCCCCTTTTCTGAATAAGTTGTTTTTTCTTTTTCAAAAATGTTTGATTACTATAGCCGTTCAAAATTAGCACCATATGAGTCTGAGTGGGCATGTGTGTGGGTGTACCCAGCAGTGACATTTCTTTCTGCTTAGGACTGGTTCCTGCCTTGTATGCAGGCCTACTGGCAGTTGGACTGACTTCCCAGCATGCCAAACTGGATAAGCGGGTAGAAAATTGATAAATGGAAGCTGTAATCTAAACATCCTGAGGAAAACCTAAGGTAATTCACTTATTCTAAAAGAATAAAACCATCCATACAAGCAATCTGCATCTCTCTCTCTCGCTTCCCGTCTCTCTCATTCACCAACGTTTCGTCAACTTACAGACAAGAATGGCTAATAACAGAAGCAACTCAGAAAGAATTCTCAAGACAGTGCTAAAACATTAACTTGATTAAGCAGAAATGGCTTATGACATCTTTCAGTCTCCATTTATAGTGTTGTACATACAGTAGTCATTGTGAAGTAACAGGATAATGATGGGTCCTGAAGAGGTTTTGTTTAATAACAAGTAGATTCTTTCAGTGACAAAGGGGTGGATCAAGATAGTATATTGTCACTTTGCATAACCAGTCTTTGAAAAATGGTTTTATTGGAGGCCTATAAGTAATAGCAATGTGCTGTAAAAGGTGCTTGTACCATTGTAAGAGTACATGGAATGCCATCTAGAATGGCCATTGTCCTTTTGGGAGTATTTTAACCCCATAAGAAGACCATCAGTACTGCTTAAATTGTGATATATTGTTGTATATGTTAATTGTTAAACAGTGGTATCTGTATATAAAAGAGTACATTGCAGTCCAGAGACAATTTTTATAACTTGAGTATCACAAAGAACCTCTTTATCCATTTTTTCTTCTGATCCTTCTTATTCCAAGTAAGAGTCATGGTGTTAATTAGTACAACTGAACAAAAATTTAATGTCTTTAATTAGTCTATCTGCATGCCTTTAAAAAACAAAAAAACTGCGAAAGAGTCAGTTTGCACTCATTTCATGCCAAGCACTGTTTCAACAATTTCTATAGTGTGGGATGCTCGGTGACGATTGTTTGTGTGCCAATGTAAAGAATGTCTCCGGAAGGCAGGCAACATAACCAAGGACCACAATCATCCCAGACGTACTTTTTTCTCCTGCCTTCTGTCAAGTGATATAGAAGTGTAAAAGGCTCCAAACATTCAAATTATCAATGCCTGAAACTCATAAACACCTACACTTGATAAGATTCTGTGAGTTACATGTATTTTTTGTTATATTTATGTCCAATTTTGTTATGATAGTTCAGCTAAAGATGGTGGCTATTATTATTAAAATCCATTGTTACAGAGTATATTGCACATAATGGCAAATCTTGAATGCCTTTTTCTGAAGTTGCAAAGTTTTTTGTATACAGGATGTTTTATTTTTATTTATTTATTTTTTTGTTCTTGTTATTATTGTAGTAAAGACGTTTACATGCATACTTGCAGAGTTTCTTTTTTATCAGGAGTTGAGACTACACCTCAATGCTTTCCCTTGTCTGCCATATGTTAAATGTGTAATGTATGACTACATACTGTATGCTGTCATACAAAAGAGTACATTTTATTTCATGGTAGATAATTGCCTGTTAAAAATGACCAAGTGTAATTCATACTGTAATACATGCCACTGGCTAGATTAATAATAAATAACTGGTCAGGGTCATACCCCCATAACATCTCCCATAAAGCATGAACTGAACTGGATGATAAACATTTGCAGGGTACCTTTCATAATTCATTCCAAGAGGCTAAACAACAAGTCTCTGACTTATGGAAGAACTCATTTGTAAACATGAACAGAACTTATTGTCATTCTTTTTTGTTTTTTTTGCTTCTGGCTCATTTCAATAGTCTTGGGTACCAGAGAAACAGAAGGAACACAATCTGTGCATGGAACTTACCTGAAGGACAGAATTAGAATATTTTGCTTTTGACCCTTCAGTACAAGGTGTGCTCCAGCTGAACTGCAGTGCCATTTATTTGTCCTCATTATACTGTGAGTCTTTAGAACTAGTTATATCTCTTCTACTACAAATGAAAGAGCTGCTAAAAATAAACTTTTGACCTCCTAAATCGCCTCCCTGGGAGCAGTTATTGATATAGCTCTGCTGCTTTATTCTAAGGACCCTCTGCTTTTTACAAAGACATGCCCAGAAGATAACAAAGAAGAGCCACAGCTGGTACTGTGCAATGACTCACACAAGGTCATCCTTTCTCACATGACTTCATTTCATATCCGAACATTATAAGAGCTCCTAATCCGCCCACCCCCCTGCACGACGGTCAAGGTAGCTTTATTTATTTATTTATAAAAATCTAGCTTCCCAAATAATTGAATTTTCATGAATAGAAATGCATTGCTTAAAAGAAATAACCTGATAAGTAAATGAAACTCTGAGAAATTCTTGGGATGACTAATACTGCAACCCACAACTAGCGTGGATACACCTGACACTTTAAAGAATTTCCATTTTAAATTTTATGTCAAGTATAGTGGTAACCACTGTAAGTAATGCGCATATTATGCACAATAAGATATTTTACAGTATCTATGTTTTCAAGAATCCCCAGATTTTTTCAAGCACAAAGTATGTGGCCTCTCATTTCAACATCCTTGAGAGAATTCACTTTAAACCTAGGTGAAATCAAAGTGATTTCCAGTAGCTGGCATTAAGACACAAAGATCTTTGAACCTGTGCGCCCTAGTTGTCTTTGTTTTTATGATAATGCCTTACAAGGTTCAGCATTACTTCAACGATGAACAGCAGTTTAGATTCCACCGAGTGCTCTATTGGATTGTAGTTACCTTTTTCAGAATGCAAAATAAGAATGCAAATCTTAACTTGTAGAGATTGCCTCATTAACTTTTAAATCAACAATAATCAATTACTGTCACTGCATGGCTGATGGTCTAATTGAATAGCCTGTGGAAGAATTGATTACCTTTACACTTCAGCCTTTGCTTGGGCTGTGCAAAGACCACCAAAACTTGAGACATTAGTGACAATTACAAGTCTTTTTGGCCCAGATTGATTTTCACTTCATCTCGTCTGGCTTGAATTTTAACTTTTAACTCGAACATAACATCATAATACCTTTTAAGAAGTAAAGCACTAAGCTCATTATGGACATCTAGTTCTGTGCTCAGACTTGTTGACATTCATAAACACTTAGCCCATGTATTGCTCACCACAACGCAAACACCACAAATAAATGGTATACAAGAACTTTCCAATTTCTTTCTAGATCTCTGATAATTTTGTAATTAGACATATAAATTCAGACTGGAAATCACTGTACAATGATCCCTAAGCTTGACACCAGACTTTCTTCATATGAATTGTCACCCATGTTCTTCAAACTCTGTCAAGTCTGCTGGTGTTACTAACGGAGTACTCTGCATGTAGATAGTATGCACTTGCAGCCAATGTTGCCTTTTCCCCAGCCTCATTTGGCTGATTGTGTACTGGATTTCGAGGATTGACAAAATGAACAAATAAAACGGTGTCAGGTGGTAGTACTCAACAGAAGTTTCTATAGTTGCCATAAACTGTGCCTGCTGCCAGTTATCTCTTACTGTCAATCTACTTCTCTGAACATGCAGTTTTTGGTTTATAATTCCAAACAGTTTCATGCATTTTGGTGTGTGTTTTTCCTTGGCATTGATATTTATTTGAACTACCCTACAATCCTTTTTGTTTACTTGTTCATTTATAATGTTACGATGGTATACTCTGTAGAGGATAACAGAAATAATATTGTCAAACCCACTTAATCTGGTTGAGGGACAAGGAGAACATTTGGCAACACTGGGTGCAAGGCAGGAAGCAAACCTTAATCGGGCCTCTGTACTTTGAAAGGCAAATGTGCACACCCACACATACTCACTGGGGACAATTAAGAATCAGCAACTCACCTAACCTATATATATAAAACACTACTCCCTCATAAGATAGTAGCAGCACTACCAACCACTGCTCCTAGATTCGGTGTCCAGGGTTCCCTCATCTGAATGATATCTGTGTGAAATATACATGTTCCCCTTCTGTCCTTAGGGGTTTTCGTCTGGATACTCAGATTTCCTTACACATCACCAAAGACAAGTTAATATGGTGGGCATACATGAGTGGGCCCTCCTCCCCAGTGCTGGTTCAAATCTTGGTTCCATTGCTCCAGGGATAAGCTGTGACATCCTGCAACCCTGATGTAGCTTAGGATTTGTTGTTTGGCTAAACCTTTTGGTTGGATACTTTTGATGAAATTTTGGAAAAAATAAAATAAGTAGTTTATTTAATTGATAAAGACACATTTGTTTTTGAAAAGGTTAATAATCAAGAGATTGTTATCATCATTCAAATGACAAATAAAACAGGATTAACATTTCCATGACATGGGGACTAGCACACCATTAAAGACTTGCAAAAGCAAACTTTTTTTATAATTTTATTATTAATGTTCTTGCTTGTGGTGGCACTCAAGAGTGGAAACATGTTGAAGGTTTGTCAGATGTAAAAATTAGCATTTTCATGTACAGTCGTGGCCAAAAGTTTTGAGAGTGGCACAAATATTGGTTTTCACAAAGTTTGCTGCTTCAGTGTTTTTAGATCTTTTTGTCAGATGTTTCTATGGTATACTGAAGTATAATTACAAACATTTCATAGGTTACAAAGGCTTTTATTGAAAATTACATTACGTTTATGAAAAGAGTCAATGTTTGCAGTGTTGGCCCTTCTCTTTCAAGACCTCTGCAATTCGCCCTGACATGCTGTCAATCAACTTCTGGGCCAAATCCTGACTGATGGCAGCCCATTCTTGTATAATCATTGCTTGGAGTTTATCAGACTTTGTGGTTTTTTGTTTGTCCACCCACCTCTTGAGGACTGATGACCAGTTCTCGATGGGATTAAGATCTGGGGAGTTTCCTGGCCATGGACCCAAAATTTCGATATTTTGTTCCCCGAATCACTTAGGTATCACTCTTGCCTTATGGCACAGTGCTCCATCATGCTGGAAGGCATTGTTCGTAACCAAACAGTTCTTGGATGGTTATGAGAAGTTGCTCTCAGAGGATGTTTTAGTGCTATTCTGTATTCATGGCTGTGTTCTTAGGCAGAATTGTGAGTGAGCCCACTGCCTTGGCTGAGAAGCAACCCTACACACGAATTGTCTCCTTTAGGACTGATGGTAGCGCTCACCTTTTCTTCTCCGGACAATTTTTTTGCTGAATGCCCCAAACAATCAGAAAGGGGATTCATCAGAGAAAATGACTTTACCCCAGTCCTTAGCAGTCCAATCCCAGTAGCTTTTGCAGAGTCTCAGTCTGTCCATGATGTTTTTCTTGGATAGAAGTGGCATCTTTGCTGCCACTTTGTCACCAGGCCATCCTTCAAAAGTCTTCACCTCACTGTGCGTGCCGATACACTCACAACTGCCTGTTGCCATTCCTGAGCAAGCTCTGCACTGGTGGTGCCCCGATCCCACAGCTGAATGAACTTTAGGAGATGGTTCTGGTGCTTGCTGGACTTTCTTGAGTACCCTTAAGCCTTCTTCACAACAATTGAACCTCTCTCCTTGAAGTTCTTGATTATCCAATAAATGGTCGATTTAGGTGCAATTGGTCTGCCAATACTGATGCTCTGTGTAAGAAAGGTCAGAGCTGACTATACTTCCTTAGAAGGTTGGCATCCTTCAACATCTGCAATAAGATGCTGCAGATGTTCTACCAGACGGTTGTGGCGAGTGCTCTCTTCTACGCGGTGGTGGCAGCATAAAGAAGCATAAAGAAGAAGGACGTCTCACGCCTGGATAAACTTGTTAGGAAGGCAGGCTCTATTGTAGGAATAAAGCTGGACATTTTAACATCTGTGGCAGAGCGACGGGCACTAAGCAAACTCCTGTCAATCATGAAGAATCCATTGCATCCACTGAACAGTGTCATCTCCAGGCAGAGGAGTAGCTTCAGTGACAGACTTTTGTCACTGTCTTGCTCCACTGACAGACTGAGGAGATCGTTCCTTCCCCACACTATGCGACTCCACCCGGGGAGTAAATGCTAACATTATTCAAAGTTATTGTCTGCTTTTACATGCATTTTTATTACTCTTTAATTTAATATTATTTTTTGTATCTGTATACTGCTGCTGGATTATGTGAATTTCCCCTTGGGATTAATAAAGTATCTATCTTTCTGTCTGTCTGTCTGTGCTGAACTGCAGTGGAAATGTTTTTTTGGGGATTAAGTTCATTTTCATGGCAAAGATGGACTTTGCAATTACAATTCATCTGATCACTCTTCATAATATTCTGGAATATATGCAAATTGCCATCATAAAAACTGAGGCAGCAAATTTTGTGACAGTGTCGTTCTCAAAACTTTTGACCATGACTGTACTCTACTCTGCCTCTCACACTTGACAGGTCAAGGACTAGCTCCTCAAGCTATAATACACTAGTAACTTATACAGTAACTACTGCAGAAGACTTCATATCAGTACTAATGATTACAGTAAGCTTATGCTGTAATTGCAAACAGATGTTAGAAGTATTTTAAAGCTGAAAGGTTGAATGACTTAGATGTGGAGCTTTGCCAAATTCATGAATATTCCATTGTGTGTTGTTTTGAAAGGGTCGTATGCTGGTGCAGTGGTTAGAACTGTCATCTCAGATGTGAAACATTTTACATCTGAATGCCATTTCTGGTTTGATCTTTTACCCATGTTTGTCTGGATTTTTCTCCAGTGCACTGTTCCTTCCATCTCCCCAAAAGACATGCAGTTTACATTAATTGTCATTTTCATGTTTGCTTATTGTTAAGGTGTGCTTGAGTGTGTCTTTTGATGAAATCTCACTTCACCGAGGGTTGGTTTTTACCTGAATTATATTAGGTGGGTTTAAGAATGATTGAGATTCTCTTTTTGTAGGCGGCATTGAATTTTGAAATCTCTTTAAACTTGTTGAATGTTCTCTTAACTTTCACTGTTTCAACTTTTACTACATCTGAATTTTTTTCTGTAACATACCTAAAAATCTCTTGCCACTAAAATTGAAACCCGGTCCATGTGGACATTTATGAAAACTCCTTGCCATCATGACACCCATAGAATGTTTCCTGCACAGTAAATCCTGCTGATAGCAGCTCTGGTGTGCTTCACTGATTGGTCAACACAGCAAAAAGGGGTACCTGATTAGCAAGGTCATAACTTAACCAACCTTCTCACAATCCCTTTCCCAGTAAATCAGACAATAAATGATTAGTTGTAATGTTAAAATGCATTATACATTGGACTGTAAAGTGAATCAAAAATGCTTACTGATATTAGTGTGTCTTTTTCAGTTTTTGTACAATTTTTTTTTTCACCTAATCATTGGTGATGGCGAAACATCGACAATACTGAGAATATAGATTAAAAAATGAGGTTACAGGGTGAAATGTGAAAACTGCCTTTTGTGAGTGCTACTTTGAAATTGGCTTTTGTGTCACACAGAAGGAAGATATGTGACAGACATTGTTAGAATGCTGCCCACCAAATATACTTCCCAAAGAGTTTTTGTCTGATCCATCCACTTCATTCCCAACAAAGAACATATGCTAACTAATTCAATCATCAGCTAAGTTATATTTAAATAAAAATTAAGAAAATGTTTGGTTATTTTACAGCATTCCTAATGCTGCTTCCACTTCAAAACCGGTCCCACCCACATGCAGCCGACACGGCATTTCTCGATTCCTATTCATCCTTTTCCACAGATAACTCAACCTCCTGGCCACGGACCATACTGTTTTAAAATACACTGACAAATTTATAAACAAATCTCTCCACTATACGCTAACACTTCTACCTATCCAGGATATGGACAGTTGTATGTTTTTGACACAGCGCAAGCCACTGAAGTACGCTTACAAAATAAAACAAACTCTGCATGCAGTGAAAATTTACTTCTCCAGCTAGACTCCATCCTCAGAACCATCAACCCCTTCGCTAAATCATACAAACACATGCATGAAATCGCTCAGTCCAATCCAACGGCATCTGTATGAATGGTTTTCAAGAAAAACCCTAGGCAGGATTTACGACAATACAATTCCCTGACATGTCACACCAATGTTGCAGGGATTTTCGTCAGAGAAGATGGCGAACCCCCTGCCGAAAGGGACATTTGCAAATATCCCAGAGGCAACTCCTGTTTACATTAATTGTCATTTTCATGTTTGCTTATTGTTAAGGTGTGCTTGAGTGTGTCTTTTGATGAAATCTCACTTCACCGAGGGTTGGTTTTTACCTGAATTATATTAGGTGGGTTTAAGAATGATATATTATTTTGAAAAAATAGTGATTTAAAAAATGCTTAAATGACCAAATAAAAGTGGACTGTGCAGAGGTGGCAAATATACATCAAAATAAATTGTTTTGTAGCGTTTTGCAACTTTAGAGTAAACTCGGTACTAAATAATGTTTGACGTAAACTGAATTCTGTCTGAGCCTGATGGTACAGTGGTCTGTGGATTCTCTGCTAAGCTTAGATTAAATCCTCAGCGCTCACACAACAAAATAATACACTAATAGGCATTTAGAGTCTTAATCCTAAAGTCTTTATATTATAAACGCTACATTAGGATTAATGAAAGAGACAGCAGACTGAAATGAATGCAAAACAATAAAAAAGCAGATGAGCCTTGTTTTAACACTGTGCCAGTTTTTAGTTCATTTTTAATTTCTTTATATTATAAATATACTGTGTATGTAAAAATAAGTAATACTAAATATAAAAAAAAAACATACTGTACAAATCTGAAAACAAAGTTTTAAGTTTAATCAAGAAATGTTCTATAAGTTCTACTCACCGGTCCAAATTTAGTCTGATAACATATAGGATATTAAGTCAAGTAATTTCCCAGTTCATCTTCTAAACCCACTCACCCAGCTTGACCCTACCATAGTCAGCATAGGGTGCAAAGCAGGAAATATTCCCTGGACAGGGTGCCATTCCATCACTTGCTATTTGTAATATTAACAGAGTGGTGACTTAATTAACTATATCAAATCGGCAGTGGTTTGGTTCTCTTACTGCTTTATGCATTCCTAGACAGTAAATCATTTGTCGATTGTGCAACACATGTATGCTAACCCATGTCTTCTCCATTACACAATTTGTAAATTTAACTAGTGACAAATCACTACTCTGAATTTCTTGGCAAGTCTTATCCTATGGATACTACACATAGTACTTACGTTAAGATTAATCTACTTGTGTGAACATTCAGCTCTTGGTTTTATATTCCTAATTTTCTGTTTAGTACTCCTAATATATTGTACCCTTCCTGGAACTCTATCAGAATTACTATAGCTTTACAACATTTAGCTGTTTTCTTCTGAAAACCCCACTTCCAGATGTATAATACTGAAATGATAGGATACAGATAATTGTCAGTGATATTCAGAGATCATCTATGGTTCACTTGCTGCATCCAGGAATCCAATATGTACTACAAAAGCATACTTGACAGCATTACAAAGCAACCAAAAGACTGCATTGTTAACATTACACAGGATGGAACCACTGTTGCATATATTCTTTGCCATATCCATCCATCCATCCATTTTCTAACCCGCTGAATCCGAATACAGGGTCACGGGGGTCTGCTGGAGCCAATCCCAGCCAACACAGGGCACAAGGCAGGAACCAATCCTGGGCAGGGTGCCAACCCACCGCAGGACACACACAAACACACCCACACACCAAGCACACACTAGGGCCAATTTAGAATCGCCAATCCACCTAACCTGCATGTCTTTGGACTGTGGGAGGAAACCGGAGCGCCTGGAGGAAACCCACGCAGACACGGGGAGAACATGCAAACTCCACGCAGGGAGTTCTTTTTTCACCCGGGAAGCAAACCCAGGTCTCCTAACTGCGAGGCAGCAAAGCTACCACTGCGCCACCGTGCCACTCTGCCATATCCTTATTCACTTATAACTGTGAGACAGCAGGAATGTAGATTCATCAAATCAGGTGATGGCTTTGCAAAAATTCAGTATCCATTATTGCTGTTTGTTAGTTTAGTGCAACCACATATTCCTGATTATACTTACATGAATGGATGTTGAGGTGTTGTCAGTAGCCGTACATCATTTACAATTAGATAAGAATAAGTTATGTGTTCCGATATACTAGTTTTGACACTATTGTCTATTAATCTTCAAAAGTTTTACATATCTTCATGATCTGGTCTGATTCAGAAGAGCTCTGTTGACCCAGTGTTAATACATCCATGACACTGTTGTGTGTGAGGACTCTAGAGGCTGAGTTCTTAAGACACTGGAACCAGCTTGTCTATTGCCAACTACCAGGTTCCATTCAAACCCACATACGTCTTTACTGTTGCCATTTCAGTTTTGAATTGAACACAAGCATGATGGCCTGCTGGGAGGTAACAAACCAGCTGCTTACTAAAGTTACTTCCATCAAAATGATACAACTCTTTATGTGCACAGGAAATGTTGAACAACATGAAAACTAAATTTTCAAGCCCATCATAATGAATGCAACAAAACAGTATATAAAAAAAGTAGCCTCAAAAAATGGTTGCATTTTGTACAACGGAATCCTGACCATTTGGTAGATTTTATTTTTTTGTTGTTGATGATTTTATGTGACAGTAAAAGAAGAGGAGAAAAACGCTTGTTTACTTCATAAAATTTATAGTACAATAAAAATGTATAATATATACAGTATGCTCTTTTTATGTTGATCTTTCAAAGACCTTGATTAATTTAATTATGTTAGTTATAAAGTACATTTCAGGGTTAACTCCATTTTAATATTCTTTAGATGTGCAGTGTAACCTAGAGATGCTTGGATGTTTAGCACTCGGTGAAAGTAAAGCTGTTTTTCTCATAGTTGTAAAGTATACAGTGTACAATCACTGAAGTCTATAAAAGCATCTTTATAACTCCAACTTTTGCTTTTTATCCTCACATCATTAAAAAATGGATTGGGGATGAAAATAATCATCTCCTAAAATGAAGCCCTTTTCATACACTTTCCTAGACAATCGTGCTGTTAGAGGTTAGACTCTGGTTAATATCAGTTTGCTTTTCAATCAATGATATTTTTGATTTTTGTGGGGACAACTTTGCATACCTTTGCCATGTCCTAAAAATGCCTCCTAGGGGAACCTCCTTAATTAAAGCACAGGTACAGTCACTAAATAACATTCCCCAATAGGAAGAAATTTAGAACGAAACATAGTCTATGGTCTTTGCCTATAAGTTAGGTTCAGTGCTGCATATCAAGCAAACACACACTGTAATCAGCTTTACATATTAGAGTTCTTATTTTTACCATTTTTTTCAGTAACCTCATTTCACTTCAACTTTGAAAGATAACATTTTCTATATTTGTTTGTATGGGCACTGCAAACTTTGTTGCCAAATAAAGAAAATGACTTGGCAGTCTTCACAATAGAATATTTTGATTGAGATTCTCTTTTTGTAGGCGGCATTGAATTTTGAAATCTCTTTAAACTTGTTGAATGTTCTCTTAACTTTCACTGTTTCAACTTTTACTACATCTGAATTTTTTTCTGTAACATACCTAAAAATCTCTTGCCACTAAAATTGAAACCCGGTCCATGTGGACATTTATGAAAACTCCTTGCCATCATGACACCCATAGAATGTTTCCTGCACAGTAAATCCTGCTGATAGCAGCTCTGGTGTGCTTCACTGATTGGTCAACACAGCAAAAAGGGGTACCTGATTAGCAAGGTCATAACTTAACCAACCTTCTCACAATCCCTTTCCCAGTAAATCAGACAATAAATGATTAGTTGTAATGTTAAAATGCATTATACATTGGACTGTAAAGTGAATCAAAAATGCTTACTGATATTAGTGTGTCTTTTTCAGTTTTTGTACAATTTTTTTTTTCACCTAATCATTGGTGATGGCGAAACATCGACAATACTGAGAATATAGATTAAAAAATGAGGTTACAGGGTGAAATGTGAAAACTGCCTTTTGTGAGTGCTACTTTGAAATTGGCTTTTGTGTCACACAGAAGGAAGATATGTGACAGACATTGTTAGAATGCTGCCCACCAAATATACTTCCCAAAGAGTTTTTGTCTGATCCATCCACTTCATTCCCAACAAAGAACATATGCTAACTAATTCAATCATCAGCTAAGTTATATTTAAATAAAAATTAAGAAAATGTTTGGTTATTTTACAGCATTCCTAATGCTGCTTCCACTTCAAAACCGGTCCCACCCACATGCAGCCGACACGGCATTTCTCGATTCCTATTCATCCTTTTCCACAGATAACTCAACCTCCTGGCCACGGACCATACTGTTTTAAAATACACTGACAAATTTATAAACAAATCTCTCCACTATACGCTAACACTTCTACCTATCCAGGATATGGACAGTTGTATGTTTTTGACACAGCGCAAGCCACTGAAGTACGCTTACAAAATAAAACAAACTCTGCATGCAGTGAAAATTTACTTCTCCAGCTAGACTCCATCCTCAGAACCATCAACCCCTTCGCTAAATCATACAAACACATGCATGAAATCGCTCAGTCCAATCCAACGGCATCTGTATGAATGGTTTTCAAGAAAAACCCTAGGCAGGATTTACGACAATACAATTCCCTGACATGTCACACCAATGTTGCAGGGATTTTCGTCAGAGAAGATGGCGAACCCCCTGCCGAAAGGGACATTTGCAAATATCCCAGAGGCAACTCCTGTAAACAGATTTCCATACTCAATATGAATTGCGATCCTATGGTTTACCCACTTTTATTCCCTTACAGAGACATTGGCTGGCACAAAGATTTACATGTTTCCGATAAAAGAACCGCCAACCGAATCATGCTTACTCAATGCCAATTTTATGTGTACAGATTATCAATGAGGAATACATTTAGTATTTTGCACTCCAGCGGCAAACTATTCCAACAGTACGTCGTAGATGCGTATTTTAAAACAGAGGGCGCGCATCTCAACTATCTCAGATTACATCAACAAGATCTGCATGTGGAACAATACAAAGGACTATCAGACGCACTGCAAGCAAAGACTGAAAATAACGTACGTGTAGGCAAAATTATCATATTACCTTCTACATTTCCAGGAAGTCCAAGATACATGCAACAAAACTATTGTTGTACGTGGCTTTTTCTACGGTTAGATCTTTCGACACATTATCTGACATCTCCAGCAAAACACCTATTCACAACTGCATCTTTCAAGAAGTTTTTCTTTCTTCTTGATTTCTGAATTCCTTTCTCACCGTTTTCTGTTCCTATTCTTACACCGCCATATGCTACAGCGGGCGTCGGCTAGTATATTAAATTTTGCTAGTCTTTGCACTTAAACATAAGCCACACTTGTCATGATGTGCATGGCTAAGGAATAATATGACTGAAACTGGCATAAAGTAGAAAATCTTGCTGAGTTATATCAGCATGCCTAGGATGACAATTAAAGTGCCCTTGTGATGGCACAGCAGTTTTGGGAAATTGTTAATCTAAAGGAAACTTTTGATTTACAGTACATGATTTTCAGAGAGCATCTTACATTTCTGATAACTTACCTGGAACACTTAATACTTTGATAGCCACAAAAGTCAATACAGCATGAATGATGAAATCAAGTTCTAAAATCTGGGGTACATAACAAACTCTAACAGGGTCCATACTCCTTTAGACTAAAATTTACATGTATTGTCCTAATTAATTTAAGTACTCACCAGCAGACACTAAAATTTTGCAATTGGAATCACCCATGAATAAAAACATAACAATACAAATGAAAAGACTAGTTTTATTTGGCATGGATTCTTTCTTCCTTGTTGTTCTTATAGATAACCAAAAAGAGAATTTTATTAAGGCACCACAGCTTTACCTAATGCGTGTTAGAATGATTTTCATCTACTAGGCCAGATTGGCACTTTGTTGCCCTCGTGTTTGGCTCGAAGTTCAATTCCTCTGGCTCTTCATTACAGCTTTTATTGTGTTACTGGGTATTGTAACAATCTTGCATTATGCAAAACAATCACAATAATCTGCACTTCAGTGTTAAGATGTAGTCGTCTCCCTCTATTTGTTTTTTTTTTTTTTTTCCAAATTCTGACATGTGAAGCATTAGTAATTTCCAGTGTCTAAGGACCATGTGTTTCTGTCAGCTGTGTACCCATTATTAGCCCTCTGGATCAGTCATGTCTGGATATTCTTGTTAGTCATGACTGAAAGTGACTGGCAACAGGTACTTCTGACAGTTGCACACGACTGAATATTTGACAGGGTTTTTCTATAAGAGAGACATTTAGCTGCCATTGTAAAGGAACATTAGTTTGAGTTAAAAAAAGCGCATCTGAACCTTTGCTTTTTTTGCTTCTTTTTTCTCTAATTTCAAATTTTTGCATTATGAATTAATTGTTTTCAAGTTTAAATTCTACTTTTGGCTGCCTTTGTGTGCTGCTGTGAATAACTTAATCTAAAATTTTTCAGGATTCTGGTAACTATATTATGTACTAGCTACGTGCGGTCTTTGGGACAAAAAAACCAACCCGTGCTTACTGACACACTGGCAATACTGTATCTTGGCCATATCGCTGGCATATTAGTCCTATTAAACTTTGTCTGGAAAAAATACCTCCAGATAGACGATGTTTTTAGTAAAAACTTCAAGCCTTATCCTCCGTTGCTGAGGTGTTTCATTTGCACGTTGATGAGCTGTGGCGTTTGGTTTGTTTCAACATTGTGTCTCGTCATCTGTGTCTTTAGCATGATGTCGTTGTTGCACAGTGGTGTTTGCTGAACGCGGGTCTTTGTAGTGAGAAGCGAGGTGCATGCGCGTGCCAGAAAAATGTAAAAGTGTATTCTTGCGCCATCTAGTGGCTGTGGTTGAACATAACCAGAGCAGACTGCTCCATATACACATACACACACAGGTCTTTCATTTATATATGTCTAATGTGAAAGCTCTTTGGACTGGGTTTTCTCAAGAACTGTATTATAGAAATTTAGGATTATTTTCTGTGGCTTGTGATATCAATCTTTGGCATTTACAGGTTCATTCAGAAAAAAAAAATAGAGCATTTGTGTGACTTGGGGTTCTATTCATGTCATATTTATCCACTCCTCAATCCATTATTCTCACCAGCTTTATTGCTCACAATGTAAAGGCTGATAATATGTAACTGATTTGTTTTCACCAGTTAACACACACAAAGATAAAAGTTATTTAGGAGGAATTGTGCCTTTTCTGAGGTTCGACGAAGAAGGTTATTCCGTCCTGTTTCTAATGTGGAGTCAGCAGTTATGTCCTATGGTTATAGCTAGTTGTGTGGATGGGAGAGTATAACAAAGGTTTTGTGTTACAATATAGAGCAGCATACCTAAAATCTGAGCATCTGGAGGCCAATCAAAAAAGTATAGTTCTCTCTCATGTCCATTTTGCATCCTAATTACTCTTCTTTTGGAGTTGCTTAATTGTGGTAATGCATGGTGATGCTCAAACAAAATGGTTAATTTGAGTAAAATTTGTTAAATTCCCGTGTGCCTATGTAGTTATTCATGTAAATATATTCCTACACACGTTGACACACAGTCTTCATGCTTCTTGGATCACTGAAAATCTCAAAGGAGCCTTGATATTTTCTAACCTAAAAAATACACTCTATTCTATGAAACATTCCTTCCCCATCAAAGCAGGGTAGCATTTTAACAAGTTAAATGTTAATCTGTGCTCTGTTTTTATTTTATATTTATTTGTAATGGGAGTTTGTTTGGTAACAATCATTTTTTTCTCTTCAATGGCTGGTTAACCAGCTGCATTGAAAGTCTAATTCTCAATGCATGTTTTATTGTCAAATTATATATAAACACCAGTCTGTACCCCTGAAAATCTACCCCAAACTGAGCTAAAAGAAGTTAGTTCTTTTTAAGGGGATAATTTTTTATTAAAGTTACACTGTTACATTTAGATGCCCAACATAACAGTAGAACTCTCTTATTTGTGGGCGCCTTTGAGAAATGCATCACTGAGGCATCCTGGGTGTGGTGTAGCAGCAATATAACCAATCAGTAGGTAACAGGACAAAATTTAAGAGCCCCATGATATCCAGCACCGTTCTTCTAAAAGACAATTAAAATTTTCATCTGAAATTTGCAACAGTAATGCAATACTCGAAACTAATATTGGAATTGCAAAATGAAAATGACACCCAAAGTTTATTATCCAATGGGAGGATACTGTAAGATTTTAATTTTGCTAAGCTGAAAGGGACAGAGGTTTTGCATTTTCTTTTAGGATATGTGTACAATGTCATCCAAAACCAATGAGGAAGTGTTCCCAATGCTTCAAATAAACAAGTTTACAGATTCCTGAACCAGTCCATCTACACACCTACAAAAAAAATCCTTATGAAAAACAATATACAATTTGCAGCCCTCAACACTCAATACATACTGTATATGACTATTACTCTTTAAGGACATTTATTACACATACTGCGTATGTATA
Organism: Polypterus senegalus; assembly: GCF_016835505.1. Lineage (NCBI taxonomy): Eukaryota > Metazoa > Chordata > Cladistia > Polypteriformes > Polypteridae > Polypterus > Polypterus senegalus. Next base: position 139,059,402 of record NC_053154.1, on the reverse strand, counting down.
ACATAATAGGTTTCCTGGTGGACAAAGGGATTACAAATAGAAGAAAGGGAGCTCAAGACAGGAATAACAACACACAGGGTTGGCATCAGGTCAAAATATATTCTATGTAAAAGAGCAAAATGCATAGCCCTGCTTTTAAAAATTGCTCATGTTTCCATTTTAAAGATTAGGTCCCAGTGGACTCACCAAGTTGAAGTTTTTTCCTCCAGCCTGTTAGGTGGGATTACATGATTTACAGAGTGTAAGGGGCAGATGTGTGTTGTCTTTTTAGCTAAGATGGCCCAGAGGCTGCCGAAGCAGCTCAGAATCTTAAGGAATGAAGAGTCAGCGCAGGGGCTGTCAAAAAACACTATAGCTTTATTGTCCTGAGAACTTATGGAACTATACTCTGCTCCCCACTATCCTTCCAGTGCTGGCAGAATGTGATCAAAGGAAGGGGTTTAAAGCCTCTCTGGCTAGAATTAGGAGGTAACTTGGGAGGAATGTATGAGAGAGAAATAGGGCTGAGGATTTGTAGTACAGGAAATGTGAGGAAGTGATTGAGCCACATAATTTCAGTGGAAACAAATCTCACTAAATAAACCCAGTCATTTCAGTGGTTGATAGTAGTTAACAAAACACAATCTGAAGAGGCGTTAGCCTTCATTAATGACCCAATAATAATCTACAGTATTTTTGCCAGTTTTTACAGTAGCTACTGTGTCATGCAGTATACAGTAATCCCTCCTCGATCACGGGGGTTGTGTTCCAGACCCCCCCGTGATAGGTGAAAATCCGCGAAGTAGAAACCATATGTTTGTATGGTTATTTTTATATATTTTAAGCCCTTATAAACTCTCCCACACTGTTTATAAACATTCCCTGCACAGTTATACAGCATAATCCCTTTGTATTCTCTTAGATATTAGGTAAGATTCATTGAAATTATGTATATAAACACACTGTTTATATACAGTAAAACCTAAATATTATTTTAAATATATCGAATGTCTCCGATATCACATATGTTACAGCCATTACGATAGACAGGCCACCAGCAATAAATACGTACAATGCAAGAAAAATAGTATACAGTAAATGTGTGTACAGTAACACTAAACGTACGTACATGTACTAAGTACTGTAAGTAGAAAATTATGGTTACTCACCAACAATGACACGATGATGACTTGTCTGATAACAATGAGTTTAATTTTACTGCACAACAAAGGAGAGCGTTACAGCCCTTTTAAAGGAGCCACTTCAGGCGATTGTGTAGCACTGCCGTTGTTCTTCTTCTGGCAGTCTTCAATCCAAATCCCTAAAGCAGATTCCATCCAGACTACTGCCTTATTACATCCACTTACAACTCGTTTTGCACCCTGGTTAAAAGGACACTGCGGCCGTAGATCTTATATTCCTTTCCTACTTTTTAAATAAAAAGAATCATAGCCTCATTGATGCTGTAATGGCATCCTACAGCTGTGTAGCTTTTCCCTTCCTTCAACAAATGCAAAACGTTTACCTTTTCGGCAATCGTTAACATCTTCCGTTGGCGCTTGGGCACAGCCCCTGAAGCAGTAGCAGGAGCAGATCGTTTTGGAGCCATAATGAAGGGCTTGACTATGCACAAAGATAAGCACAAAAGAGCACAAAAGTTAACTCTTTACACAGCGAAACACGTTGATGCTGAATGAGCGAGACGAGACTTCCTGGTTAACACTGCATTCAGCACACAGGAACTTAACTGCGTGCTCTGATTGGTTAGCTTCTCACTCATCCGCCAATAGCATCCCTTGTATGAAATCAACTGAGCCAACCAACTGAGGAAGCATGTACAGGAAGTAAAAAGACACATTATCCGCAGAACCCGCGAAGCAGCGAAAAATCTGAGTTATATATTTAGTTATGCTAACATATAAAATCCACGATAGAGTAAAGCCGCGAAAGTCGAGGCATGATATAGCGAGGGATTACTGTACAGTCACATGTAGACTGATGGTTACTTCTTGGGTGCTGTCTGCATGATCTTTTCATGTAGTTCCCATGTCTGTGAGGGTTTTGTCAGGGTGCTCAGGTTTCTTTCTACAGTCCAAAGAGACATACAGGTTAGGTGACTTGATGTTGCTAGATCTGAACCTGGTGTGTGTGCGTGTGTGTGTGTGTGTGTGTGTATACGTACGTTCACCCTACAATGGACTGGCACCCTGTCCAGGTGGTGTTCTTTCCTTGTGCCCTGTGATTGCTGGGATAGGCTTCAGTTGCCCCGCGACCCTGCCTTGGATAAACAGGTTAGGAAAATGGAAGGATGGATATTTTTCTTTTATTTAAAAAAAAAAAAATTGACATTAGAATTACCAAAGCCTACGAAAAAACTCGTAAACCCGACCCACCTTAAATCCATTCGCACCTCTCCATCAGCCTCTTCTGTCTTGTAAATGTGTTGATTAGCCCTAGCAGCAAGCAGCCTGCTATCCCATCCTTCCACTTTGGTTTTGGCTTATTGACACATTTACAACACAAAACACAATGACGGAGAGGTGCGAGTGGATTTAAGGTGGGCCGGATTTATGAGTTTTTTCATCGGTTATGGTAATTCTAGTGTTAAATTGTACAGTAGAGACAAGCAAAATGACACATTTTATTGGCTAACTAAAAAGATTACAATATGCAAGCTTTCAAGGCAACTCAGGCCCCTTGTAATCATCTTGCCAGAAGAAGGGGCCTGAGTCGCCTCTAAAGCTTGTATATTGTAATCATTTTAGTTAGCCAATAAAAGGTGTCATTTTGCTTCACTTCTTACTACATTCATAATGGCTTAAATGGTACAACACCTTAGTACTACAGTAAAGACAAGAAAGAAACACCATCAATATCCTACATGCTGAGCAAATCGCGAATAGAAGTGACAGGGCAGTGGCTGCATCATTGTTAAGGGCTGTTATAATAAATAAAGATATTTAGGTAGGAGTGATAAAAAAAAAATTACAAGCATTACACAACAAATATTACAATAGTAATTTAAATGTGAAGTGACATTTCAATTAAATTTAGATGTCTTGACCTGAATACAGTAGAATGTATTAATTTGTAATAGAAATATACAAGTACAGTGTAACAACTAATTACACTGTATGTGAGCATTAGAGGCAGTAGTGCAACAATTATATATTCAGGAAAAGGGAAGAAAATGTGATGATATTTGCAAAAGCATGATCGTTTTTAAAACGACTGAAGTGATGCTTGTAAAGATGTCAGGTATAAAGAGGGCACTTTTTTGTTTTGAGCTGGTCAGTCACCTCAAATCAGCATGATCCACAAAAAAATGAAGTATTTGAAATGTAACAGGTCATGAATGATGTTTCAAGAATTTGTCTTGAAGTGCAAAGAAGACATGCAGTGTTTTATTTAGTGACTTTCACAGAGACATACAGTGGGATGGGCTTTGTTGTCTAACATCTGAGAGAGAGTAAGATTTGGCCTGAGGTGTTTCATCAAATAAGTCTGAAGTAAAGAAAAGGGCTTGTATGAGGAGAGGCAGGCTGATCCTTGTGCTACTGCAAAAGTACCCTGTTGCTTTAATGGAAGCATATGTTAACTAGACAGGATGCAAAACTAACATTGTCTAGCGAAACTATTTTTTTTCTCTGCACATTGACACCCACATTGTATAGTATGGTAAAAAGGCATTGCTATTTTAGCCCAGATGCATGGTGTATATTTTAGACCTACTGAATGGGATCATGTTGCTCCTTCATAAATGTACCTTCTAGATGAGAAAGAATTAAAAGTTTTGGGTTGGCAAAATTTATTGTTGGCATTAAAAAATATGTTAAAGTTTAGAAAGGTGGTGGCAGAATGGAAGAGTGGTTAGGGCTCTTGCCTCACAGATCAAACATCTTGAGTTGAGATGTTTGCCTGATCTCTAACTTCATAGAATATGCATGTTCTCTCCATGTCCGGATGAGTTTTGCTTCAGGTACATCAGTTTTCCTCCAATATCCTGAAAATGTGCAGATTAGATTAAATGGTGGACCTAAAGCTGGTTCATATACAGTAAGCTGGTCCCTGGCTTGTGCCTGATGCTGGGTGGCCAATATAGTTATGAATTACATTAAGCAGATTCAATAATGGATGGATAAACTGTGTAAATGGCCAACTTTCTCATAAGACAAAATTCAGAGTCTGTTTAATATAATGTGTGTTGCTATTGAAAAGAGGTCCTCCATAATGCAAATAGATTCTAGATTCTAAAGTCTGATGGGTAGAAAGTCATTGGACTAATTGAATACTGCAGAGCTTTTGGGGCAAAAATTGTAAACAAAATCCTTTTAAAGTACTATAATTTAATTATCTCACTGTCTGTGCTTTTATTGTTTTCAAAAGCAGAAGACACACATACTGCAAAAAAATAAAAGGGGAATAAATCATAAATCTTGTAAGCTCCATTTGAACATACTCCGCTTCAATAATACAAAATACAAGCTTCAAAGGTCAATGCTTACAGTGAACTTCACAGTAAAATTTGATCTATTTTGTTTTCAACGGTACATTGGTCAGATTTTTTTTTTTTTTTTATAGCATGCTTTATAAATTCTCAGTGGAGAAAGAAATGATCATGTGACAGTCTTCAGCCTTCAGTAGTGGCGGAAAAGACCGTGGCACAGTCATTAATTAAAGATCTAGAAATGTTATATTGTCCAAAAGCTGTCAACTCTCACCTTAATGAGCACTGAGTAGTTAAAATAAGAAACAATGGTGACATTTTGTTCTTGTATTCTCTGTACTTTCCTAAAGGGTTTTGAAAAAAAGAAAAAAAACTAACCTTCCCAATGTGACATTCAGTACTGGTATTTGATAACAGCTTTAGACCTTTTTGGCTCAGTTTTCTGCTCTCTTCTTGTACAAGACTCCCTGCTAGAAAATGTCAGAGACATAGGCAAGCAACTCAAAAGCAATATTTTTTATAGGTCCTGATTCCATTTTACCATTAGAAAGGAAGCCTTCAGAAAGAACTTTTAAAGTACTTTCATTTGAGTATTCCAGTGCTTAGTCATTGAATTATTCAAGCAAGGACCTTTGACATATGTGGTATTTTTCACAGACTGTTTTTTGTTTCCACAAATATGCCATGATTCCTTTTTTTATTTTGACTAAGAAATGAAAAAATGTTTTATTTCTTAAATTATAAACTGATAATAACAATTTCATAAATTATAAACTGAATATAACAAATAACAGTTTTAGTTGACATAATAAACAAACATTAAAAACACAACAAATGAAACTCAGTGGTTTCATACTTTTAGTATTTAGAGTGTAAATAATTAATAAAAAATGTCATAATGTATACAGTGTAACAATTATTTATAAACGGAGTTCTTGCAATTAAACACTTTTTGTTTAGGTGCTAAGTGCTGTCAGCTTTTTAGTTTATTAATTTTTTTTTATAACTGATTAGTGATTGACAACTGTTTTTTATTTTGCTTCCAGAAATACATTAATGTTCATAAATGTAAGGAATTATTAATTTTTTTTTATTATTTAATGAGAATTTAAGGCACATCGCCTACTATATATGTATAAAGTGGTGCATTTTATTAAATATATTAACATTTGCAGCATTTTGTTTTGCATTTAAATATGCTCTCATTGAATGTTGCTTGGTTCAGATTCTACATTTCTGATTAGAGGACCGACTTATTGATACAAACTAGTTTGGCAAAAGCAAAGTCCTTCCAATTCCTAAAGTTACTTATTCCACTCACCGTTTGCAGAGAGAATTTCATGGTCGCCTTTAGCACAAGGCAGTCTTTTGCAGGTATAGTTATGCACAAACTCACATTCAATTGAATTTCACTTATTTTTGCATAACCTTTTTCACTGACTGCAGGCTAAGACCACTGTAACAAGTTCACAGATAAAAATGACATCAAATGTAATCAAATTCAAATTGCTTCAAATGATGACAGGCTGACGTCCCTTTCTATTATGCTTCTAGAACCTACTTTGGCCCCTGTGCCTTTTAAAATTGAATTAAGCAGGCATTGCTAGACAATAGCTGTGGCTGTAAAATATTTTGAATGTTGAATTTTGTTGTATTACAATATCAAATTATAATTGTGCATTTTCACCACTGAGCCCACTAATTCCATATGATTCTAGTATGTACTGTATGGAGCACCTTATATAGTCCAAAACTGAGTAGTTTTCACCAAATATACGTATTTGTATCAGTGCCGGTGCTACATTATTTTGTGCTCTAGGCCAAGCTTATTAATGTGCTAACCAATTATGCAGTAGCTAACCAGTGTGGCTGGGTTCCTCCCCAAACCGTCTTATGATCTGCACCCTAGGTGAATGCCTACGTGGCCGTAATGCGGGTGCCAGCCCTGATGTGTATGTGTCTGTATACATAAAAACGGAGCCAAAAGAATGTGTTGTACTTTTTAACACAGAATTGTGAAAAGAAACTGCACCTTCAAAGGCTGAGCAGGCTAAGTTGACCGGTTTTACATTTCCTTGCCGGGCTGACAAGCTTGAACACGATCATGGGGTTCAAGTCCAGGAGAGAACACAATCATGGAACTATGGGATGGTTGAAGAGTTGGACTATAAACCGTACCCTGGAAGGTTCAAATCTCATTACGGATGCGCCATGTGGAGTGCAACAGAGCAGCTGACTTAGCCTGCCTTAGATCAGATTTTGTAAAATAAGAACTTTGAAGCAAATCACCCTGTTAAAAGTAGTGTATTGTAATACATTCAACACATACTGTACATACTAAACATTCTTAGATTCATAGATAAGTGAGATATTTTTCATGTACTGGATTGACAAGTAGATTAGGTTTGATTCTTTTGCAATAAGAATACACTAATAGCCATGTTGCTTTTATATCAGAATCTGATGAACTTGCCAACACTTTATTGTGTTCTGTATAACAGAAGTTTTATTCAACCATGTGCTTCCGAGTTCAATCATTATTGCAATAATAAAAAAATACATCCTTAAACATTTTCACACCATAGTTACGTTTCACTCTGCAACAGACATCTGTTATAAATGTTTCTTGGCTTCACCACTGTACCTAGACATTTCTGTAACAGCAGCTTAATGATAAAAGATAATCTTGACAGAAGGCAGAGATGCTGGAGTTGCCCAATATTAAACTCGTCCATCCTTCAATTGATGCACTTACGAAAGTAATGTACCTGCAACTTGCTTTATACAGAGTGTGTCCATGCTGTGTAATGTGAGTAGGAGGCAGTATGCACTCAGGAAGAGTAATCTGTCTCAATGGAGTAGTCAGAGTTGTTTTACAGAAGTATGAAGACAGAAGGCAAATGAAGTGCTAGAACATTTAGTGCAGCATTTTTGGAGGTTATAAAGACATTTTGGAAAACTCTGTGTTTGTGAAGCATTCTTTTTAGATACAGTTAGTGAACATAATGTGTTATTTGCAGCTGCTTCACATCTGGCAGATGAGATGGCACCCTTTGGAAGATATTTCCATCAGATGGCATTTTTCTTCGATTAAATGCTGTTAGGCTTTTTGGAAGCTGTACCCAAAGCAGACCTGTTGTTAATGAGCTGCATTCAGACTGATTATGGTCTATGTAATTTTATTCAGCAATTTTAATATTTCACCACCTGGTGGCAGTGCTCTTCACATACTTTGTATTAAGTAGTTACACAAGTTTGAAGCACTGCCACTTCAACTTTGAACTCTTCATAATCATACAATATATAGTCAGCTGATATAAAAATGTTGATCTATTATAGATCTGAGAATCTGTAAATGCCTTTATTTCTAAATTCTAAACAGGAGAAAAGGCATTTGAAATATAATGCATTCCTTTTGAACTGAAATATACTGGGTTCCCCTTCACCAAAATTACTTTTATAACAAAATATATATATTATTGTAATTGACCAAAAGAGAAAATGTGTATATTCGTGGGAAACTATAAGAAAAATATAATTAATGGCATATGCAGTATTTTAACTGTTGAGCATTGTTCACTGTTTTACTTTTCAATAATACTGTGGCCAGTTTTCATCCAAAAGTGTAACATGCCTGGAGTTTAAATGAAGGCAAAGGGAACAAAGTGAAACTAACTTGAATACAAAGCAATTGCATGATGTCTGCATCATATGTTGCTTTTTTATGTTTGTGTCGTCTTTTATGTTGTTTCTTTGTTGTCTTCACCATAACTCACTATTTATGCATGCTCAGCCTTGATTATGTCTGATCTACCTTGGTTCCTTTAAAGTCTACATTATACGTATGAGTTTGGCTGTCTCATGACGCATACCCCTGGAATGTACCCAGAAGGCCTTGCATGCATTTGAAAACTTCTCTTCAATGGAAAGAGTGCCTCTAGTATTTGACAAGAATTTTATCCTAATTGGTTTCGGGTTCATTTGCAATGTTTTTTATACATTATCTTTGACTGGTCATCCAGAGCCCCCTCACCTTCCTCATCCCTTCACTGACACTTGCTTTTTTTTTTTCTACCTCCCTCGTTTTTAATCCAGATCCTAAATTTTCTAATAGAAAAGGCACCAATTTAATGAGCTGCTTATTTACATTTGCATTCCTGTATTTTCAAAATTGCTATACAACTTGCATTTCCTTTACAAAAAAAAAGTAACTTTGAAAAATAGTGCTCCCAAGGTTCAAATTATAAGACTATGGCTTCTGAGTGCAAAACAGTGAAATGGGTGTGCTTCTTTTTATTGAGAATAAACTGTGATTGTCCTAAAATCAATTACATTTGATAGCCGCTTAGTAATCATAAACCTTTGTTTATATACTTGACTGCTGGTTTTGATTTTTTTTTTTTTTTTTGTTGCATTAATGTATAGTATTAATAGGAGCCAGGTTATGCTATTGAAATGCAATCCTTACTCATATTAAACAACTGCAAAGACATTGTACTGTACATGGGTGAGAGAGACTTTTCAGAATGTCCCTCACAAAACAGTATTTTTAAATGCATCATCACATGGTGGGTTTGCTTTTATAATAAATATTTTTTGCGCCTTCCTTAATCGTGTTTACTTAAATGAAAAATTGTTTTTTTATATTATCTGCTAAAGTAAAAAAGAAAAACAGAAAATGTAGCTGTTGCTTACATGATTCCGTATATTTTTTTTCTTAAATTTTGTGACTATGTATCATCTTAAGAAGTGAAAAAAAGCTATTGTTATCTTAGTGCTTTTTACAGTCTTGTATGTTCTTGAATTCTCTGTTTTCCTCCATTTTCTTCGTTCTTAATCCTAGGTCCCCTTACAAAGAAACAGAATGATGATTTAGGTGATAATGACGGTGCTGAAGATGAAGGTATTTTTTTGATGCCAAACTGATATGCATGACAAGGAACCCTGAAATAATTTTTCCTTTTTTATTTTTACAATTTCTTGTCCTTTTCTTGAAAGTGAAGATTTTTTTTTCTTCCTAAATTTTGATGGATGTGTTTTGTCCTTTTTGCTTGAGTGTAACCTATATCTTTCTTTCTTTCTTTCTTTTTTTTTTTTTTTTTTTTAGTATGTTTTATTGTTACCCGTCATATAAAATTGTTATTGTATCTCTTTTGGTAACGTTTTTGCCTGAATATTGATTTTTATTTTTTACACATTGCATCCCACCTAAAATTTCTTAATTTTAAAAATTAACATTAACTATTTGAATATGACCTAATTTTAACACCTTTTTGCATGATTTTTTTAATCCCCTAAACTGTTTTTGTTCTTGTCTTTTTATCTCAAATCAGTACCAAGACATTTTATTACCTGTTATATTTACCCTTCTATTAGCTCTAATTTTCAATTAAATGCTTACGAATCCTTTCCCTAAACAGTAGTAAATGTTTTCATGTATTTGTAAAGGGAAAAATGCATTCCATGTTGGTTTAAGATAATGTTTCTTATTTGGGGGCTGCATTTGATAGACTGCTGTCTAATTGTAAAAAAAAAAAAAATGTTCATTGGTAATTGGAATTGGATACAGAGCACTGATACCCAGGTAGACTTAACTTTATTGTTTTTCTCTTCTGAGAATTTAGTATAACTTTAATATTTGTTTTTATAAACTTTTGATTTCTATTTACTTTGCTAAGGTGTACAATTATTAAAATCAACACATGTAAAATTATTCTGAATCTTACCCATCCTCCATCACATGAAGTAAGGAAAAAAATGAAGGCTAAAAAAAATGGACAGATTGATTTCATCACTCCTGGCAATATATAACATTCCACTATGTCAAGTCAATAAATGATAAATATTAGCACTCAGTAAATACCAAAGTATATCTTAATTTGTCCAACAAAAAAGTGATTCCACAATTGGAAAATACAAAAATACAATGTCAGTTCTCTCGTAACAGACTGAAAAAATGTGTACCTCTCTTAGCCATTTTAGCCCTAAATCATTATCTTACTTCAGGTACCTTGTCATTTGCTGGCTTATGACCACTTGAAATTGTAACTTAGTAAACAGGAGACATTTTGACAGCAAGAGAAGACCAATCAGACTATTGTTATTATTATTATTATTATTATTATATTTTTTATTTCTTTATTCAACACCTTAATCAAGCATTCGCTGTCTCTGTTGGAGAAAGTACAACAATGGCATACCTACAAAAGAGATCACGACAAAAGTGCATAGTGATAAATGCACTTAATAATGTTTAAACAGTTAAGGTAAAATAAACTGCCTATTGTAAAACTTAATATTTAAGGTAAGGTAAAGCCCACAGGGTAATATTGTCTCCATTACAAATAATGTATACTACATATATATACATTTAATTTTAATTGTGATATATAAGCATCTTCCGATTTGTGATTTTACCACTAAAAAGACAAATAATAGAAATAGAAGAAAAGAAACTATGGCAAAAGAAAACACAGTACGATGATAAATATTATGCACAAATGGGGGAAAAAATGGAAAACCAGGTGAATAAAATTTTAGCTATGCTGTACAGTGTATAGCGCTATGCTTACAAGCAATCCCTCACAAAGCAGCAACTATCCTATTGTTGGTATTAACGCTTGCAGACAACGATTCAGCGTGATGTGTCTTGATTTCGATGCTAATAGTGTAGTTGGAGAATCTATCTATAAGCTTTTCGACAGACACAGACCTTAATATTTTAATGTGCAGGCAAACCTTTTCATTGATTTGATTAGTGTCTGCTAAATGAAATCCCTGCTTTTTTCTTGATGGTGAATTGTCCACGATGGAGAAAATAAACCACTAGCTGCATTAGTGGGAAGACAGTTTTCCAGGTACTCTGGCAAATAGAAATTATAAATTCCTGGCAGAGGAAGTGAAGTACAGGCATGTGAAAAAATAGGTATATCCAACGGAAATGGACGATTTTATTATATATTTTTAACATATTTGAAGTCAAACACTAGTTAGTTGTTCATTCAAACAGTGCATACAGATAAACATGATATTCATTAATAAAAACACAAGGAAATGTCTTTTCAATCATTTATTTGACAAAAATATCAGTTGATGTAATGCTCTGCTGGAGAAAAAGTAAGTACGTACATTTTAGACCCCAGAAGCTGGTACTGCCACTTCTTGCAGACAACTTGCAAAACTGCCCACCAGTCTCTGACATCGACTTCCATGCAAAAAACCTTCAGTTGCAGGATATTTTGAGGTTTTCTTGTTTGCACTGACCATTTTATTTAATTGATCTGTTCCAAATGGCCTAGTCTTTGATTATATATTCAATGGCAAAATGTATTCTTCCTCTAATGTTCTTTTTTGGACAGCAAAGCCCTCCTTGCGTGCAGGTCAGATTTGTGCAGTCTCTTTCTGATTGTAGATGCGTGTACTTTGACACCAATTTTTGCAAAAGTTACCTGTAGATACCATAATGAAATTTGGTCTTGGACTGAATTTGCTGATCCGGCCAGTCCTGAACAAATTAGCAGTCATTTGAAATCTACACCACTTGCAGGTGATTTTCCTTACAGTAGAATGATTGATTTCAAAAAAGTTTGAAATCCTTTGCATAACTCGTAAGCATCCATAACCACTTTTCTATGGGCCTTAAAGAACTCTTTAATCTTGGCATAATGGCAACACACATATCAGTAGCAAAGAGAATATCAGACCCTAGATATCTGCCGTTTAAATAAGACAGGTTTCACCTGCATAGCCACTAAGGAGGTTCTAATCATTACAACCTAATCTGGAACATCAGATTCTAATTTAATGAATTTGAAGTATTGATACAGTAAATGTAGAGGTCTACTTAGTTTTTCCACACGACAAATCTACACTTTTGTTCGTTTACATTTTGAGAAGTAATACATATTACTTTTATTTGCAGGAAGATCTAAAGCTTGTCTGTTAAAAAAGTCAGCCGTTTTCATGGAATGTACTTACTTTTCACATGGCTATGATACCTTTAATTTGAACACATTTTCCGGTGCACATTTGTCACCACAAGCTTTCTGACCACACTCTTGTCAGTATGGTATACTTTGTCCCATCTGCTTTAGTTGTGCTACCACATTCCCTTTTATTGCACTGTTTCAGTTCTTGGTATTTCAGGGGTGTATTGCAGAAACTCCTCACATCAAGTCGTGGAACAGCACGTCAAACAGGTTAATGTCAGGACCTTGCCATCTCAAACTGCAAGATTACCTCCTGCTTAGCTATTTAATTGCAGATTTACTGGAGCTTCATGACATGTATTTCTTTAAGCTTTAGCTTGCAAATTTACAGCAGTGGATTTGTAAAGTATGCTGGCTAAATAGAGAATTACTCATTCCCTAAATTAATGTAATCTATCATGGTTCTGTAGTTGAAAAGCATCCCCATAGTTTCCCCTCTACTTGCACACTGACTGTCTTATTGTATACTGACAGAAGCCACATCATTTACAGATGGCTTTGTACCCCTTTTCTTGTGCTACCCCTCAAAATTGTATTTAATCATTAAAAAATTTCCTTCTCAAACTTTTGTTATGATGAGCAGGCTCTAATGGTGTAGGGCAGGTTTTTTTTTTTTTTTGGCGAATCTGCTCCTTGAAAAGGCACAGTCAGGGCGGCTGATGGAACAGTCCTTACGGGTGACACTGCCGTTGTGACCCACTAGGCTGGCTACTTTGAGCAGCTGTTCAAAGCTGATCCTCCGGCTAGGACATTGGATATCTCTGGTTCCACGATTCTTGAGTCTGATCCTCCAATTAGCTGTGAACCACCCAATCTCACTGAGCTGGTGGTGAACCAGCTGAGGAGAGGAACGGCTGCAGGGATCTGTGGTATATGGGGTGAACATCTCCAGGCTGGTGGTAAGGCTGTCCTCCTGGCATCAAAGCAATCTTTGCTTCAATTTGGGAGACTGGCATCATCCCAACTGACTTGTCGTCCCTGCCTGGAAAGGGAAGGGTGATCGCCTGGAATGCATCAACTACAAGGGGATAACACTGCTCTAGGTGCCAAGTAAGCTCCTTGCTAGGGTTGTCCTCAATAGGATCCGTGATCACTTGCTCACCTACCAGCGACCAGAACATTCTGGTTTTACGCCTAAGAAGTCTACCATTAAACCATATCCTGGTACTGAGGGTTCTCATGGAGCGCAAACACGAATATCAGCAGAGTTTCTTTGCAGCCTTTGTCGATTTTCATAAAGCGTTCAACTCAGTTGATCGAACTGCCCTGTGGGACACCCTGATGCTTCGTGGGATACCCTTGAGGTTGCTAGATATCATGAGTGGCCTGTACATTGGTACTGTGAGTGCTGTGCAGAGTGGAGGCAGAACCTCTGTGTTTTTCCCAATTGATTCTGGGGTTCATCAAAGGTGCGTTCTTGCTTCTATCTGTTCAGTGCTTGTGTGGACTGGGTGTTGGGCAAGGTCTTGGTGTCCAGCAGCTGTGTGGTATCTGTTAGTGAAGAAAGATTCATGGATCTTGACTTTGCTGATGATGCTGTGATCTTCACGGAGTCAATGGAGGCTCTGATCGGGGTGCGCGAGAGACTGTGCGAGGAGTCTAAATGTCTGGGCTTGTGAGTGACCTGGATAAAAACCAAGATCCAGGCCTTTAATGACCTCATAGGCACAGCCATCAGCAGTGTGTATGTCTGTGGACACAGTGTCAACCTTCTCGAGAGGTTTACTTACCTTGGCAGTGACATTCATGTCTCTGGTGACTCTTCCTATGAAGTCATTAGATGGATTGGGAGAGCATGGGGGTCATGAGGTCACTGGAAAAGGGGTGTGTAGTGCTTCCGATATCTATGCAAAAGGACAACAGTCCAAGTCTTTAGAATTCTGGTGCTTTCCTGTCTTGCTATATGGTTGCGAGACATGGACACTATCCAGTGACCTGAGACGAAGACTTGACTCCTTTGGTACTGTGTCTCTCTGGAAAATCCTTGGGTACCGTTGGTTTGACTTTGTGTCGAATGAGCAGCTGCTCATGGAGTCCTGAATGAGGCACATTACCTGCATTGTGAGGTAGCATCAGTTACGGCAGTACGGCCATGTGGCGTGTTTCCCTGAAGGGTGATCCAGCTTGTAGCATCCTCATTGTTGGGGACCCGAGTGGCTGGACCAGGCCAAGGGGTCACCCACATAACACCTGACTGCAGCAGATAGAGGATGATTTCCGGAGGGTGGAACTGGACTGCGTGTCTGCCTGGGGTGTTGCCAACCAGGATCCCGAGCTGTTTCATCATGTGGTGGGTGCGGCAACGCACTGTACCAGTGCATGCTCCTCAACTTGACTTGACTTTTGCAAGATAAAGTCACTTATTTCATTTTCATCTTCAGATTTCTAATCATTTTTGGTGTAATATGACTCAAGTTATCTAGCTGATTATCATAGCTATGGGGTTTACATACATTTTCTTGCTAAGACTTTGAATGTAAGCAAAGATTGCAAGTGCTGAATGTTTAATCAGATAGTCTTTACCCATTTTAGGATATATAGCACCACACTTTAAGTAAAACTCACATGAGCATACAAGTAATTCTAAAGTACTTCCAAACTTTTCCCTCACTGCTGTTCACTGAGCTCGTTGCCTTTTTCCCCACTTGCAACAAAGTGGCTCAGTCTGTTCCATAACACCTGGGGCTAGATGGCCCTATAGTGACTAGTGGAAATCATTAAGTAAAGGAGAGAAAAAGTCGATGTAAATGACAAACAGATCTTTGCCATTATTAGCTTCTGGAGGAGTTAGGTATTGAGTCAAAGTAGACAGGGGTGCTAGTAAGTAAGATGAAATGGTGTTTCACACTTCTCATTCACTCCTTTTACATCTCTAAGCCAGGATTTGAAAATACTGTCCTATTTGGTTAAATGGGCTCAAAAGATTATTAGATGAATATAATTAGATAGCTCATTCAGAACACAAATTTTAGTTATTCTGCACACTGCTATTTCCTAAAGCTGAAGTAACATTTTTGCAGATAAACTTGTATGAAGAAGGAGCCTGAGTTGTCTCAAAAGCTTGCATATTGCAATCTTTTTAGTTAGCTAATACAAGTTGTCAGTTTTCTTGACTTCTTATTTCATCCATAATAACTAATATGGTACAACATTCTAGTACTAAAATGAATAAAAGAAAAATAAATACAACTTTCTCATCCTGCAGTTTTTTGCAGTAGAATCATGCAGGTTCTGCAGTCTTTCTATTATTTTAAAATTTTATGGCATTGCTTAATGGCATAGCAGGTTTGTGTTTCTGCTTTTGCCTAGTAATAGAATGTACTGCATACAGTACGTTGATTGCAGATTTTCAAATTAACTGCCCCTGCCCAGTATCTGGTGTCACAAAACTTACACATTTAATTGCTTTATGCAGTGGAAAGTCTGCAAAGACACTAAAATGGTTCATTTAGTACTCAAAATTAGATTGTGTGGAATGTAAAACAGATAATACAAATTAGTACACACATTCAGAAGCAGTTTCACAATTTAAAATCTAAAAATCAACAACAGATTAAGCAATACAGAAAAATTTGTGGATTGTTATATTTTCACAGAACAATTGATTTTTTTCCCTAGAACATATAAAATCATTATGAATGCTCTGTGGTTTAAATGAAGAGCTGCTTTCACTTACCAATTAAATAAAAATCATTGTAACTCATATACAGTCCTGCTGAGAAAGAAAGATAAATTCTGTGTGTGTATAAAAAAAAAAAAGAAATAATAATAATAATTAACTGTCCAGCTGAAATAGACTTTTTCAAAGACTGAATATTGATCTGTTTAATTATTTTAACAAGCAAACTGATTACCTGGTGAACATATGCTTGATTTGTCTAATTTCTTTTAACAGAATCCCTTTGCCTTTTTTTTTTTTTTAATTTTATAATAACTCCCCCGACTTTGTGTTTTTAAAACAATGTCACTGAGGCAGCAGAGGGCCACGAGATTAAATAGAATGCATGCTTTAAATGTATCCTGTGCTCCCGACTTAAGATATTATATTCCCTCAGCTTCAGTAGATGTATCCTTCTTAAAAGCATAAATCTTGAACATCATCTTAAAGGGTAAAATGAGAACATGCTGTTGAAATGAAAAACCTATGCAGTATATGCTGACTCGCTTCCCAAAAGCATCTCTTTCAGAAATAAACATGAAAAGGTGGAATATTTAAAATCATGTGCTTCACATTTGTAATAGCATTCATAACAAGCCAATGCAATGTTCACTTTCCCAGCTTCAGCAAGCACAGTGAATGAGTGTTTCATAAGCAACCTCTTTTGTTCAACTGTTAGAGTGAAGTAAAATGATATGAATCAGAAACAGCTTTAAGAGTAATGTACATTGGCATTTTAGCTGAAGCACTTGCGTTATCTCTGCACTTCTCAACACAAGTCTCCAAATGACTGTTATTCTTCTATTGACTGTTACAAAGAAATAATTACTTTAGAATTAATTTCTGTTCAAGTTTGAATCTGTGCTTTAATCCAGATGTGAAAACACAAGTAATAAAGTATGTGACAAAAAAGTAAAATTAAAAATTCTGAAAAATATTTTGCCTTCAGATAGTTTTTCTTCTTTTTTGTTTCCTTGGGGTGCCCCTGTTTTATTCTCAGACAAAAGTGTTATGGTATTCAGTAACTAAACCCCTTTATGTAAGTGTGTGAAGAGGCCTTACAAATAGACTGGCACTCTTTACAGGGTTATTTCCATCTTTGTCCTCGGTGCTTCCAGGATAGGCTTTAGCCCCTCTGACCCTAAACTGGATTAAGCAGGTTTATAAATGGATAGATCATTTTTCTTCTTTGGTTGAAGTTGCAATTATTTATTCTAACACACCATAGAAGGATATCCAGACAAAATATTCTGTCTTTTCACGCATGCAGTTTTTTGTTTTTTATTTCTTTAACTCTGTAATCACCCCGCACCAGTCTCACTTGAGAAGCTTTCCCTCACCACACATGTAACTGAGATTCCTTGCACTGTGAACTTTATGATAGGTTGTTATTTTTTCCTTCTATCTTCCTAACACTTTGTGGGTTCAAAAGTTTATTCTTTGATCCCTCCCAAAGAAAAAAGTAACTGTAATTAGAGCAACACCAGAATTAATATTTTATCAGATTAATAATAATATATATACATTTTAAAATGTTAATGTTTTCAATAACTTCTTTCCTGGTTTAACAAGAATGAAAAAATCAACAATTTGGATGTTTGTTGGAGCCTCCGTTTAAGAAACATTAACCAGATCTTAGTGATACAAGCTGTATGTTAAGAAAGAAGACAGCCAACATTTAAAGTCACAGCTGTAACATTCTGTAAATGAGATAGGAATGGGAGTTTTGGATAGTGAACATGTAGGCTTTTACTCTTAACTCTTAATTATTAATTATTTTTAATTCTTATGCTCTTTTTTTTAGACATTCGGGAAAGTGGTAGCCCAAAGCCAGTAATGGTGTTTATCCATGGAGGTTCATACATGGAGGGAACTGGCAATATGTTTGACGGAAGCATCTTGGCAAGTTATGGCAATGTTATAGTCATTACAGTGAACTACAGGCTTGGTGTATTAGGTAAGGCTTTGTCTCTTATATGTTTATTTATTTATTTTAATTTTGGGTATTACCCTGGGATTTATTAAAATTGGCAAATGGCAGAACTTATGCAAATGAAAGAAGAAATGAGAAAGAATTGTGCGTTTTGAAAGTGCTGATGTGCTGATGGATTCTAAAATTTTGCTATATACTGTATAATCTATCGGTAAAGAATGGATTTGTTGTCTTTTGGAATTAATGGGTGCACATTATTTTCAGTAGTGAAGACTGAACAAATATCTAGATTTTAGTTTTAAACCCTTTGTGGAGGTCTGTGGGCGAGTATGCCCCCTACTTGAGATATAATGTTTGTGTAAATTGTTTAAGTTTGGCATTTAGGTTGTTTGCGCATGTCAAGGACAAACTGTGTAGGCAATTAATATGTTGCATGCTCTGCATGCATGATACACATTTTACATGTGTGCACTGTACATGTCCCATGTGAATGCGTACATAAAAATATCTCCTGATATTTATAAAGTCAGTTGAACATTTGTCAAACTCTTTGTCAGTCATCTTTCTCAAGCTTTGGTGGTTGTGTGATCAGTAGCCTTAAATTACTTTCATCAGTATATTATGTTTAAATGTGTTGAGTACTGTTGGAATGCATGTGCCCTAGAAGGCATATTTTCTGGCAGGCAGTGGATGGTTTCAGCGAAGCATAGCCTAACTTTAAAAATATTCTGATGTTAATCGATTTCAATATGGATTATCATGTGGTTAACAAAGCTCTGTGTGTACATAATGGGGGTGTCTGAGCTGATTTCCT